>NC_056750.1:643999367-644116867 GCF_019279795.1 Protopterus annectens
CTGGTCCACTCTAAGATTCATAATCCATTTTGTTTCCTCAGTTTCGGTATAGTTGGCCAGATCCCTTGCTTGTATTGTTTCTACTAGCCTGCTTACGACCATAAATTTAAAAGTGTGATCTCCACTAGCTTTAATATGACTATACAGAGCATTCGTATTTACTTGATTTCTAATGTCCTGACAGTGTCTCAGGATATGCTTCTTGAACATTCTATTTGTTTTCCCCACATAGAAGGCTGGGCAGCATTGGCACTGAGCAATCTAAATCACATTTTTGCTCCTGCAATTCGCAAATCTTTTGAACCTGTATTCCTTCTTAGATGTTGGATGTATAAATAAGTTATCTGTTTTAATATGTCGACATGCTTTGCAAAATCCACATTTATAGGTGCCTACTTTATTCGCAGGTGAATGTTCTGTGTCCAAGTTTCGACGATTCCCATGGCATAAGAGCCTTTTCAGATTTTTCCTGTTCTTAAAGGAAAAACTGGGTGTCTCCCCTACAATGCCCCTGGATTAAACTTTATTGGTTGATTGAATGAATGAGCTGCAGGAAGCTCTTTTTAAATGAAAGTAAGCTGCTTTTTTCTTTAGGATTTGATAAAGGTTCAACAACCGAAAGCTCTTATCCAGACAGCAGCAGCAGGATTACGTTTTATTTTTGTTAATAAAGGAACTGATTTTAACAATTTCAGCCATTTTACTTCAGCTTGGGTGGCAGCAGCAGGTTTGCTTTCTATATTCAATATAAATGGTGTACCTATATAGCTTTGTAAGTACATAAATATATATATATATATATATATATATATATATATATATATATATATATATATACACATGCATGCATAAATGTAAAAATCAAGTTAAGATGGATTTATTACAAAAACCATCAAACTACATCTCAATGACTACCCAGTGTTGCCATAAAAACTCTCTAAGATAAACAGAAAGCGAAAAAACATTCTGCTTACATCTCTTCTTCCCCGCTGCTTTACATATACTAACTCTCAGATTGCACTAATGCAAGGAAAAGTACCAAATCTCCTTACCACACTGTATATAGACTTCAGCATATGTGAACCATAGTTTTAGCCTGGCCAAGGCAACTGGGGTCTCGTTTAGCTGCTGTGCCACTGAAAGAAGCAGGCAAGCAGGGGGAGAAATGAAGGGGCATGGATTGCTTGTCTTTCCTGGGGGAAGGTGGGGATTTCATGCACTCAGAGGACATTTGGCAGTGTTATCTTACTTGTGCCTCAAATAGAGGGGCAAGGCTGCTTAGGGGAACAACCCTTGGTAAAGTGAGGGGACATCCTCTGCTGTCAGCCTACTGCACAACACTCCCTGATGCCTCACTGGGGCATGCTCACAGGACTGAGATAAAAAAAAAAGAAGAAAAACGCTTGAGCCACCCCTGAGGCTGTCTGAGTCTGATGATTGTCAGTTAGTGGGTACAAAGAGCCCAAAAAAAGTAACATAAGCTGCTCTGTTTTTTCTGTGGGTATCTCCTACTTTTTCTCCCTCATACAATCACTACACATGAATCTTAACCTTACCTACCTCATATGAACAATGATAAAAAAATAAATGCAATACAGACTGCCAATCCTGAGCTGCACCCTAATTTTGCATAACCTAAAAAAGAAGAAAAGAAAAATGTGCATTCCCATTAAACTTAACGTTCACACATACAATAGCATTCATTTTGCAAAATCTGTTCAGATAAAATATCTTATTACTACTTCAGATCAATAAATCAAGCACAATGAAACTACATACATATATAGCTAGGTTGACAGAGAGAGAATAATTGGAAATATGCCATGACAAAATCTTCCTGTATTAGGAGGGAAATGTGGTTTAGTCATATTCAACAGAGTTGCATTTAAACCCATAAGGCTAGAATACCAGCCCTACTGTATTTTGTATATGAGTCTTCAAGTATAATTCTCTAAAAGTGTTTGAAAGTGTTACTAATGACTATCAAAGAGGAATAAAAATGAACTTTTATCTAGAAGTAATACATGTGGGATTTTAAGCTATCCGAGGATGAGAGCCTATCATACTGTATTGTATGTAGTTTCCATAGGTATGGGCATGACTTCAGTTCAGGGTGAGTATGTATCACTTATCCAAAATATATTTGTGTTGAGTTGACCATTTCATCAGAAGCAAAACTCAAATTTACAATTCTCCTGAAACATGCCATGGCCAAAATGTTTCTTTTCTGGGGGCAACAATGTGATAGAGTCAAATTCAGCTTTGAGTTGCTTTTAAACTCCTAAGGGTAGAATGTCAGTCTAAGATGCAGTTTGTATGTGAATCACCAAGTCTTTCTCTATGAATGTTTTACCAGAAATTCTCAGTAGGGGACTTGCAAATGGCCTTTGCACAGGTATTAAATGCAAGATTTTGCAGACGCATGCAAAGAGCCTTGCATGTTACATTAAATATGGTTTCCATTTGGTACGAGTGTATGACTTCTCTTTACAGCGGGGTATGCAGCAAAAGCCAAAATATATAATTATTGAGGTATTATTTCAAAAGCAAGAAGTCACAGGTATTTCTATGAAATAGCAACTTTTTTTTCAGCTGGAAGCATGCCTTGGCTAAAACTCTTTGCATTTAGGGTGGGAAAGGGGTAGTATCAGTTGTAAAAATTAGTAGCATTTAAATTTCTAAAGATAGAATAACATGTTTATGTGTATGGACTGTACCAGTAAAATTCTCTGAAAGATTTACTAAGAACTCTCAAAAGGGGGACTGATATGTGTCTTTTTATAAAGAGGTACCAAATGCAAGTCTTTACAGATATTTGACAATAAGAACCTGACATTTTGCATTATGAATTGTTTCCATTATGAGTAGAAATACCCCAACTTTTAAGTATGAATGATGCATGTAATGCATTAATAATGCCTAGAATTTATCAGCACTAACATTTTAGTGCATCCAACTTAAAAAATGTATATATTTCTTCTGAATAGGGAAGTTTTCTGTCACTAGATTTATGTATGACCCCCCCCACAAAAAAATTAGACTCAGACATAATAGACTATATCTGCACTAAGTTTTTAAAGCAGATATATAAAAATGTATACATTTTTTTTTCTGAATAGGGAAGTCATCTGCCACTGGATTTATGCTTGACCCCCAGTTTAAACTCATATGCAGTGATGCACATTACACAAATATAAAGTTGTATATGAGGCTTGATATCTGAAATCAGCAACTAAGCAAACTGCAGAACTTTTCAAGAAATATTGAATTAAATTTCAAGTGGTTTTAGAGGTATGCTTCTTGTACTGCTAGAGAACTCCATTTGGCTGCTTTTTTCATTCATTTTGCACTACTCTCTCCCTTATCTAAGATAATGGAAAGGTGTATCCACAAGCAACTGCTTGACCACCTTCTCCTAAATAACTTACTCTCTAATATCCAACACGGTTTCAGACCATCCCACAGTGCCACCACTGCCCTACTCTCCTTTACAGACACAATCAACAAAAATCGTAACCACAACAACCTTTCCTCTGCACTTTTTTTAGACCTATCCAAAGCTTTTGACATGGTCAACCACCACATACTCATACACATTCTTCAATCTTTGTCACTTGAAACCAAACCTATAAACTGGTTTAAGTCCTACTTAAATAACAGACAACAAGCAGTACTCTGGAACTCCACTCTATCCTCCCAACTACCTGTCAACATTGGCGTTCCCCAAGGGTCCATACTGGGTCCCCTCCTGTTTTCTTTATTTATCAGTGACCTCCACCAAGTAGTTCCCCAAGCCACATGCATATAATACGCAGACGATTCTACACTAATTTGCTCAGCCACATCTGTATCTGATCTTCACTCCCTCACACAACACATCTTTAATTCTGTAGAAAATTGGTTTGCCCAATGCTGTCTACTACTTAACCCAAAAAAAACTAAACTCCTCCTCTTCACACCTTCCAGCAAATCTCCCCGTTTAGACTTTACTATAACATCTAAAAATGGCACACCTATATCACAAGATCCTACTACCAAACTACTAGGCATTACCATTGGCAACAGCCTTAACTTCGATACCCATATAAGTATCACATTGAAAACTATTAACAAAAAAATAGGCTCTCTTTACAGAATCAAACCTTTCCTCACTCCAGAATCTAGAACAACTATAGCCCACTCCCACCTTATCTCACCCCTTCTCTATGCCTCTCCCATATTTACTAACTTATCAAAAAAGAATATCTTGAAATTAGAAAACTCCTACCACAACATAGCCAGATTTGCCACAGGCAACACTTGCAGAACCCACCACTGTATTAATCAAAAACAACTAGGCTGGCTTGAATTTCAACAGCAACTAAAACTTAATCAACTAGGCATAGCCCATCAAATTCTTTATCAACCTAACAAAACACCTATACTATCTACTCTTATTCACCCCTACCATAACCTAAAGTCCCTAAGATCTGCACACAAACTTCTTGTAAATATTGACAAAGCAAACAACAGGGCCGGAGATTCCCTTTTCTCTAACACTGTTGGTAAAGATTGGAACTTGCTTCCCTCTGAACTTTCTACTATTCCCTCAAAACCTCTCTTCAAAAAGAAACTCAGGCTCTACCTTAAAACACAATGGCTCTGCCCCTGTACTAATCCTGACTAACTTTATTTTCTTGACCCCTGACTAAACCCCTCATCTTTAGAACCCAAAATCTATTCCTTTTTTGCATCCACTGATGTACATCTCCTAATTATCTATTAAGAAAAAAAAAAAAAAAAGAAGTGTACATATGCAACTGCCATCTTCCTACTTTCCTGTATCCTTTCTCTCTGTACATTATGATAGTATTCTCCATTGTATATCACATGTTATTTTTTTTTTTTTTGTCGTTGTTTTCTCTAACTACTGTATGTTTATATGTTACTACTATGCCACAGTTTATAATGTTTGAATCTGTCTTGTTACTTTATGTATTTAGCAAGATTTTCTATTATTTTTCACTTTAATGTTCAAGTTTGGAGCTTATCTCCCCGGGCCTCCACTGAAAATAGACATATATCCAGCTGGACTAGCCCGGTCAACAAATGTAAAATAAAATAAAATAAAATAAATAAATAAAGATAAAATGAAAATAACGGTAATGAGTTCTCCACCAGAAACTTGGTTCTTTAAAAAACAGGATATAGCAGCATGTTTATGCTGTAAGTAGCAAAAATGCCTGAAATGCCTTCTATAAACATTCTGTTGTATGTGGGGAATTCAGAAAATTTTCTTTTACTGTTTTGGAAAAAGTCCCTTATCCCATTAGAGAAGGTGATTGGGGGCTATTATTAAAACAAAGAGAGTTATATTGGCAGGTTCTTTTGAATGCTGTATTTAAACCAGGGATTAACAATTTAATTTCCATTGGTTGTGTGTTAAAGGCAAAGGTAGGTAGGTTATAGACTGAATAATAATGAATTTTAGGTGGCATATTTATGTGTTTTATATAATAAAATATGGCAATATGTTTTTCTTTTTTATTAAGTTTTACATGAGTATTTTGAATATGTGTTTTTAAACATGTGTTTCCATTTTTTTTAGCATTATATTTTTAGGGTTGACTTTACAATTCTTTAGATTATGTATATTTATTGTTTTCATTGTAGCTATTAATCATTATTTGTATACAGGTTTTATACCTTTAAGTCTTGTCTTTGGTCTTAGCACCAAATTTGTTATTTAAATGGAAGGAAACTACTTTTTTAATTTACTCAGATGAAGTTCCAATTATTTTAGGAATGAAAGCGCTTGGTAATTAAAATTTCTCTGTGTCAGCTGTGGAGTGACATTTCTTTTATTATTTTGTCGTTATAGTACGCTTGTGTGGTTTTATTTTTTACATTTATATAAATGAAAACAAACAATACTGACATATTTTCAGTTGCAAACATTTTACATCACTTATAATCTATCCAGTCATTGTCAGTCAAACATTACAAAGTTTGTTCAACTCCCACCTTCCCTTAAACTTCATTTCTCCTCCATATCATTATTCTGCATGTATTGTCCCAGCAGTTCCTATTTTTTTCTATGCAATTTGCTCCTACCCTTCTCTGAAGATCACACTTCCAGTTGTTTTATCTGTGTTACTATATCCACGACTTTGAGTACAGTTAGTTTAGACTTTGATTTCCATTTTCTTGTAATAGTTTTCTTTTTGGCAGCCACCAGAATTAAACTCAGCAAGGCCTTACTATGGCTAGGCAATTTTGATTCTGTATCACAGCTCAAAAAGTCATTTCCTTAGTTACACCAATTTGGTAACCCAGTATTTCTGATAGAGTAGTCCGCAAGGAAATTTTTAAGTCTGCCAACTGATTACACACCCAGAAAATATGTTCCCGATTACCACTTTCTTCCCCATCACACCTCCAATATTTGCAATCTACTTGAAAAATTCTTTGGAATTTGCTTGGGGTATACAAATACCCATGCAAACACTTTCAAGCAAAGATCCAAAACCTTCTAGACTTTAGTGCACATTTGGGAAACGTATGTATATCCCCCATTGTTTCTTTGTGAATTGCTTATCCATACTCACTTCCTTTTCTAATCTCCTCTGATTGATTCCTATAGTTATCGTGCAATAGTTTATATGCCCTACTAATTTTCCCTTTTTTAACAGAAGCTTCTGATCTAGGTTCTACTAAAATCTCTACCAATGCTGGTCTTTCACTCAGGATTGCACTATTTCTTTCTCTTTGCCTGTAATCTGATATCAGTCCTTGATAGGGAAGGCAATCTCTAGCCTGCAGTCCAAATGAGTTCTTGACCTCTTCCCATTCTACTTCCTTTCCGCTATAGTTATTTGTTAGCAGTATCTTAGTTCCTATGGCTGTTTTCTCCAGTCAATTCCAGCACTCTCTTTTTTAAGTGCAGCCATACATATCAGCTGAATCTCTTTTCTCCATCCCAGTGTTGTCTTAGTTCTTAGAATATCTTCTGCTACTTTATGAGTATAATGTTCTTTATGGTTATTGTTATTCTTCTTAAAGATCTGAGTACAAAATCCCAGTCTCTCCTTGTTTCTTGAGCTTCGCCCCATTTCATTATCATTCATTTCTACTTTGAATTATAGCCTTCTGCTTGTGCTATGTATATGGGCCTAATCTCTGTAGCTCTGAAACACTCCTTCAAAGCAGGTAATCCCAAACAAACTTGCTGTATTGAAAGGATCAACTTATCCCACTTGACTCTTGCCCTCTTCTCCTACTAGATAAAATCTTTCAACCCTTTATTAATTGTTCTCCTCTATGTGTCCTTTGGTTGATAAAAATATGCCTAATCTGTTTGTAAAACTAAAGGGATTAAAACATTTTCACTGCTTGCATCTTGCTATCCATATCCATAAGCTTCCAGTTCTCAGTTTTTGTATTATCTTTTGTTTAGTCTCTTCCCACATATCCTTAGCTGCCATAACAGAATCCATATTTATCCATACTCCTAAGTACTTCATTTTATAATGTCCCCATATATATGGGTATTGTTGAACCAATTTGTGTGTACGTACATAGTTTACAGCTATTGCCTTTGTTTTATCTCCTTTGAGTATCCTAAAAGACATAAAACTGTTTCAGAATGTTCTACAATACTGAAATGTACCTTTCTGATTTTATCAGCTATAAAATAATATCATCTGCAAATAAAGCCATCTTTTCTTGATTATCATGCCAGTTATATCCTTGAACTTCTTACTCCCTTATTTTCTTTGCCAATGTTTCTAAATATAATGCAAATAACAAAGGAGAAAGAGGACACCCCTGCCTAGTTCATTTGCCCAAACAAAATTCATCAGAGAGGAACCATATACACACACACACACACACACACACACACACACACACACACACACACACACACACACACACACACAATTTAACATTTGCCTCCAATCCCTCATATATCGTCCTAATCAACCTTATATTTTATCAGGCAATACAAATGCTTCCTTTGCTCTACTCATTAAAATCCCAGCTTATTCTGTTGACTGCTTTCTATGCAACAAGATCCAACAACAACCGTGATATTTTTTTTTTGCATTCTGCTTCCCTCTGGATCATCGATTTTTCTATTAATGGTGTAAAGTGTTTGCCTTCGCTCCACACAACTACATTGATCCATATCTATCAATTTTCACATCACCTTTGCCATTCTTTTACCCATTATAGATCTAAACACCATCATAAGAATAATCTTATTCAAATGAATAAAAGTGAAGGAAGGAGCCTGGTAGGACAGAAATGTTAATATTGTAGTTAACAGGTTGGGATTTAAGCAGGATCAGAAACAATTATATATGGGTATCATAAGGTTTATATTAGAAGTATAGATATGAGGTGATGTGTATTGTTATAAAACTATGTATATGGCTGGGAGATGCTGGTATTGGTGAAGAATGGTACAGAGGAATATGATTCTAAGTGAAGAGAAATGGTTTGATGGTATGGCAAAATTAAGACTACAGTGGCATTTATCCTTAAGATATACAGCAGCAGAACCATAGATTTGATAGACAAAGTTTTAGCTGTGTTTTAGATGTTGACTTGGATTTCAGTGGTACTGGAATATGGTTCCATAGTTTGGCTACACTGTTTGAATATAGAGAGTCATATACAATATTAGATTATTTGGTTATATTGATTAGCATTGTTCTCAAGTGAGTAAAATTGTAATGGGGAGTAGTGTTGCATTAATTTGTTAATTGCTGAGTAATTTTCTGCCTTATAGAGAAGTTTGAGTTTTAGTTAGATGATACTGTGGTAGTTCTAATTCTCTGAGTGTGAAGCAATGGCAAATTATTTTGTTGTAGTTTACTGCAAATTTGGCTGTTTTATTATAACATTGTTCAAATTTGGACAGTTGTGAAATGTGAAGGTTAGTGAAGATTAGGGCAGCATAGAGGAGAGATGGCAGGAAGAAAGCACAGGCTCTACATCTTCTGGCTATGTAGGCGATGCATATATCCTCCATAAACTCTAATATTAGACCTGTATATGCAACCTGATCTGAGTTCAGTAACCCAAAAGTTTGTGTAGCTTCATTCCATTTTATTGCCTTCTTTCCTTTATAATCTGCTTACAAATTTAAATTTTTTGTTCTTGCTTTCTTTTTTTCTTTTCCAAATGCTCAGTGCATTTTCTCTTGTGTCTTTCTTGTTTCTATATATCATATAGCTTATTGGTGTTATTCCATTTTTCCAAGATCTAACTTCCTTTGACATAAAGACATGCTTAGTAATTATATATATATATATATATATATATATATATATATATATATATATATAAGACCGCACATAATGCTTTTTAATATTCCTTTCCCAGATCTGCCCAAATGCCTACCTGTGATCCTGTTGCCTTGTTGACCACTATGCCTATCGCGTGCTTCCATTTAGACACATATTCTGTGTCCAAAATCAAATATATTAATCTGTGTTGCATGGCACTGTCTATCAATCCATCCATCCACAATCCTTCTTTTCTGAGTTTTGCATAGTATGCTTCCAAATCTGGAAGTCGCAGACAATGCCATTCCTTTGTCAGCATTCAGTTTTTCCCCACGTTTGCACTCGTTCTCTTTTATTTTCCTAACGAAACTCCCTAAATTCCTTTTTCATATTCTTCCATATCTTAGCTCTTGAGTGATACATTTCAGCCTGACCTATATGAAGAACCAACTGGACCAACATCTTAATCATTTGTATCTTATTGTTGATGCTCAGAAATAACAATTTCCATAGTCTTGTCTTACTTATAATCATTTTTGAGCATTTCTTCCCACATTTCTTTGGATGCTTGCTTAACATCCTATTTCAGCCAAATTCCAAAGTACCTCATCTTGTCACCCCCCCCCCCAGAAAGGGGAATCTCTGTACTAAGTCATGTATAATTAATTGCTATAGCCTTTGATTTTGGTTAATTTACTTTATACCCTGCTATATTATTAAAATATTTTAGTTTATTAAATATAATGTTTGTATCTTGTTCCAGATTGGTGACATATAATATTTTGTCATCTACAAAAAGGGCTATTTTCTCAGTAGCATTTCTCCATTTATATGCATTTATGTTTAATTGCCTTATACCCTGCATGATGGCTCTAATGCAAAACAAAGAATAACAGTAAATGTGGGCATCCCTGCCTAGTTCCTCTTGTAAGACTAAATGCTTTTGACAGCTCACCACCAAACTTTACCCTGCATAAGCTTCTCTGTTGATATTAAGCTTCTCTGCAGATATTAAATATTAACGTTGCTCCGTCTATAGAAACCCAAATGCTTGAAAAGATAAATCTTCATAAATCCTAAACTCATGCTGTCAAGTGATTTTGTACCCAAATCTCTTAATTTTAATACATTTTATTGCCCAGTGTAGCCTATTCAGTCATAAGGTTCTGTTAATATTGTTAAATCTTTGCCTGCCTTCAATAAATGCACACACAACCAGGTCCATTATTCTCACCAGTATATTTGCCATTATTTTTACCAGAATCATCATAAACAATTTTTAGGCATGATTCAGAATTGAAATGGGTCAGTATTCCCGAAGGTTAAAAGGATCATTTGCCTTCTTTGGTATAACTACCAGAACTACTGCTTTTAAAATCAAGAACACATCCCCTCTCTGGAAAAAAAAGTGTTAGCCAGGTATATATTATCAACTGCTCCTTCTTTTCTATACTTCTATTAGAAGTCCATCACTACCAGGAGATTTCACTGTATTCTGGTTTCTCTAAAGTTCTTTAATTTCAGTCTCCTTTATTTTTAATGTTAATACCCCTCTTTTTACTTCTGTTAACTGAGGAAGTAGTAACTGTCTTAAAATGTTACCATTTCCTATGTGTTGCTTTCGGCATCTACGTCTTGTTTATATAGTATACTGTAATAATGTACCATAACATTCATAATTTTCCTTGGGCCAGTTCTACTATACCATTCTCATACTTATTGATTTGAACTGAAAAGGAGATGAGCTAACAGTCTGGTTGTTCTATGGTTATTGTCAAAATCTAGTTGTTTTAAAAGCTTCTTCCAGCCCTGTCTAATCAGACTCAAACAATGATTTACTCCTTTGACTTGGAGAACACCTGTTACAAAGTAGTGATCTGTTTATTTCACTTTTTGCAGCATTCTATTTCTGAAACTGTCCTATTTTTGTGTTTCTAGATAGCAAGGCTACATACATTTTTAAGTTTATATATCCATTTCTAAAGATTGCTCATGCCTGCAGCCAGTATATATTTTTTTATAATTTCCCTTTAACTTTCATTATATTTGTCATATCTATAGCGGTATTCAGAATGCAAAACATAACTATGCAAACAGAGTGAATTCACCCGCTTACAATCAAGCATAGCTTGTTAAGGCAGGCAAGCTGTATCCCAATAGTTCTGAAGACAAGTAAGTCTGCAGATTGAGACTCCCACTCAGTACCCTGATAACAAATGTGACTTCAACCTAACAACATACAAAATGCAGTGAAGTAAGATATTTTTCTCAACATTGACTGCAATGATTTTAAAATATCTTCTGGTGTACATCTTTACATTCTAATTACCAGGCCTTCTTTACAATAAATATACTTGCTCGTATTTATAAGTTTCCCTCAACCAGTGTTTCCACAGCATTTTTTTTTGTTTGCAATTTGCTATCTATCCTACTTTCACTCAACATACTTTAACATAATACTTCATTGCATTTATATGAGCCAAATATCTGTTTTGTGTCTGGTACTTACTGAATTCAATGATTTTTTTTTAAAATATCATGTAGGATGCAGCTTTCATTTTGATTATAACACATCCCTTTTTCATGTGAACATTTGTCCTTTTTTAAAGTATTGTCCTCCCTCAATGTTCCCAGTGAATTATTTTTGAATCTCCTACTTTTATGGAAAACAGTTTTCTCTCCTTTTTTTATCCATCATTTTATTTTGAAAAATGGGAAAGGGCTTTGCAGAAAATATCTCCCTTGAAGTGTCCATAGTTTTTTTTTCTACATTTCTTAGCTAGTTTTTTGTTCCCTTACCACCTTTTCCTGACTCCAAATCTTCTTTTAGTTTTGCTAGTATGTCTTATGATGTTGAAGGCATATGCAGATTTTTAATCAAAGAAGGTAGAGTAGAAGAACTTGAGGGAAAGTTTCATTTCTCTGCAGAGTCTTATGGAAGGAAGAAAACATTTCTGTTAGTTTGTGTTTGTAATGTAAAGTCATTATCCACATAAACCCTTGTGTCACCAACCTTTAACATATTTCACTTCACTAACAAAATAGAAAGACTTTTTGTTTTAGCTAGCATATCTGTAGTTTAATCAGTATAGGTCTTGGCTGCTTTCTCAGTCTCACCTTAAAAGAGTATTTACACTATCTGTACTATTGATTTTAAAATCAGCAGTATAAAACCCGGTCTTATAAAGTCTTTACCATCCTATTCTTCAATTTGTTGCGGTACTGATGTAAACTTCAGTCGGTCTCTGTGTGACCTATCCTAAGGTTTAGACAGTTTGTGTGCCATTTGTTCATATTTTAATTGTTGTCCCGCCACTTTTTATTCCATCTTTTTTCAGCAGTTTGCATACCATTTATGTCCTCTGAATGCCCAGTTAAAACATCTTATATTTCCTACAGCCTTCTGTTTTTTTTTGTCCCTATATATTGTAACAGGGAACCATTTATCTTGAAAATCTCATAGAGTACATTTCATCATTTTTTTTTCTTCTGGGGTGATTGTAGAGTTTCTCCTTTAGCTGCCATTTCCATCCAGTTTACTCATCTCTGCTCCACCACAATGATTTCAGTCACCTTCTGACTTTTTACAGTTACTCTTCCTTTTACTTCAATTTTCTCTTTTTTGTTGACTTTCTGGATGTTATAAACACTTTAAAAAGTAGTTTACAGACTTTTTTTATTTTTAAGTGTTCTCTACCCAGAGCTCTGTTTCTAGCTGCTTACACTGCCACCGACCTATTGGATTCTTAGTCCCATATCTCATTGTTGACCTTTACCCTAGCTTGGCATAACTGACCCCCTCTGATACTCCACAGCATATTCTTTGCCCTTGGCTTCTTATCTTCCCCTCCTTTAAACCACACAGTGACATGATCTTTATTGGTTAATGTTACCTGTGCGTCTCCAACCCCCACCCCCCAATACGCACACGCAGAGACACACATGCATACCTTTATAAATCCTGAAAATGTAAAATCCTGTTATTTCTTTTACAGCTTTGCATAAGTTGGCTGAATCATCCATAGTCTAACTCCTCAGTCAACCCCAGGATCCTCATGACTTTGGAGCTCATAATTTCTCATTATGCTTTTGGCAGGATGAGACCATCCAAAGTAGTAAACCTCCTGTTTGTGTTTATACTTGTCCCAATTATCTCATCCTACTCCTTTGATATGTCAGCTATTCATTGCACAGTTTCAAGCCACTAGCCCCCCCTCTGTTATTTTAACTATTATGTACTTACCTTATGTTCGGATCCTTGCTTGTTCCTCATTACCTCCATATGCTGGTGTTTCTCCTTTTCAGTCTTTAATTTAATGACCTGCCTTGCATAGATTTCAATTTCTCTCTTTTATTTCTCCTTCCAGCATTTTCTATCTTCCCCATTGTCATTAACCTCTATATTTCTATGATATAGCAGTATCCACCTTTTTCTTCTGGCATCATTGCTTTCAACATTTCCATCTTCCTTTCAAATTCTTTCCATCTTAATACTTCCTAGCCATTTTCAAAATGACTTTTCCTTGCTCTTTCAGTGCTATGTGTTCATTTCATCCCATCCCCTCTGTAGGACCTGAACACCTACTATTCTGCTCCAATGATACCCGCCCTACCTTTTTATCTTAATTTAAATATTTAAATGATTGCTCATAGAGACATACCTTTATAACCCATTTTAGAGCATCCTACATACATACACGAATGCACAAAACACAACAACAGGTAAAACTTTAGTCCTAAATGTCAAAGTTAAACAAACTGATGCCAAAGCCAAAATGGACAAAAAAAGCTACTCACTAACAAAATGTCTGATTAACTACTACTATCTTAAGCTAGCAATCTTCATTATTTACATATTCATGGTCACATTATTCCCTGAATATTTAAGTATTCACCACTTTAAAAATTAACTGTCCATTCAGGAACAGAAAGACATACCCACATCCCCTGGTAGCTCAGATGATGATCACTGCCTCCTGGGGTAATTTAATGATCACCCATATAAGTGAATCACCACAAGCATATTACCTTCCTAGTAATCTTCCAGTATTAAAGTAAACTATTTTGTACAACGCCAAGCATTACTAAAATCTTACTAAAAACACTCACTTGGAGATCCACTGTAACTACTGTAAAATGAAACTCTAATGAACTCCAAATAAGAAACTGCTTTATAGCTTGACATCCTTGATTGTCTAACAATATCAATTTAAAAATCGCATCATACAAATTACACAGGCATTCATCCATTAAAGATGTACTACTATTTCATAGTCATAAATACTGGAATTAATATATAAATAAAAAAATAACTGACCATAGTACAGTCATAAAAACGTAAAACCTAATGGCTTAAGTTTCAAATCACATTTGGTAATAATAGAGTCATAAGAATAAATGACCATATTTACCTGTCACAGACCCACTTGGCAACCCTAATGCCCAAGAGAATGACATTTCTGATACCCATGCAGAAATCATGAATGCTTTCTGCCAGTCTTATATCTCTTTGCTAGATTCACCACCTAGCAGTACTGAAAAATATATGAAGAAAACTTCAAAAGCTGAATAAAGGAGGAAGTTTCCTCACGTTGGCCTTAGAGCATCCTCCCTCAAAAACAGAGTATTGCATTAAAGGAAGACAAAATTAAAATCTTCATTCTGCTTTAGAAAAACTAAAAACAAATAGTTCTGATGAAATCCTTTGTAGGACAAAAGTGCTAAGCTAACTGTTGTACTATAAATTACTTTTTAACTTTGTTGAATATGGCTTATTCTTTTTCAGGACTACTGGTTTCTGCATTTATATTTGGTTTTTAGGCCAGCTCATTAGTTTAGTTAAAAAATGAGCTTGGAGAACCTGTGCACCCCACTGAATATTCAATGTTACAAAGAGACAAATTAATGTATCAAGGGGGCCGTGTGAAAAACAAGTGCAAAAAAAGTGAAAAACAAGTGCAAAAAAGTTCACCTGTTCATGGTATGAAATCGGTATGCAGCAACAGAAATTTTTATTGTAAACGCCATTATCTGTCTGCTTGCTAATCACGTCTCTTAAAGATCTACACTGTGAGTAGGAAAAATGCAAACAGAGTTAATCAAAGTAACTGAAGCAGCAGTTACAAGGATGTGTGTGTGTGTGTGTGTGTGTGTGTGTGTGTGTGTGTGTGTGTGTGTGTGTGTGTGTGTGTGTGTGTGTGTGAGCGCTCGCACAAGAGTATGCATTTGTGCAAGGGGTCAGGATAAAAATGTTCAACTCCTCACACGAGATCAGCAGAATAAAATATATCATACAGGAGTAGAAATACACACGAACAAACAGGCATAGTTTGTAGACAGAAGTCAGATTGTTTTAGGGAGCAATCTCAGGAGGTATGTTTCCACCCACAGATTTATGATTCCAATGAAATGGTTTAATCCTGAATAGTATGAAAACTGAAAATAGCTAGGTCAAACATAAGGCATTATTAATGATGGCAAAATTAAATTGTTTCTTGTAAGGGAGAAAATGACAGAATGTCTGATCAAGGTAGTTCTTATGTGTTATATTCTGTGTTTTATATATGAATAATAACAAACTATAAAAGATCATAATGTTAGTATATGTTGTAGTTTGGGAGACATCTTACTGTTTTCCAAATGATCATATTATGACAAAGCAGTGAGAAGATGGTACTAATACACACGTAAATGGGATCACTGCCAGAATGCTGCCCCTTCCTCTACTACCAGTTTGTGTTTTGAAATACTTCCTTTGTGCATGCAAGAACTCCACTGAAGGTGAGGTTTTATATAATCTGTTGTTGTGAGTGCAAGGAAACGTATGTGCTAATAAAAAGTAAACACCTTCACTGCATATATGCAAAAAAAAAAAAAACATTCACATTATGAGACTATTGAAAATCATGGGTACTTGTGTAAATTTTGTATTCCAGACTCTGTCTGTTATCTTAAAGAGACAAAAGTGCTTATCTTTGTATTTTATTAAATTTACAGTTGACCTTTGCTGCTGTTGTTGGATTGCCTTTTCTTCAACCTTAAAGAAAAGAATAACAGTTGTTTTTTTTTTTGTTTTTTTTTATTTAGGCATTAAAATCCATCCGGATTCAGAAGACACTGATGCAGATCTTATTGAACCTGGCTCATCAGCTGACTATGACAGTCCAGAGGTTTGTGAGAATGGAATTACTCCATCAGATATTACTCCTGACCCAAGCTTGCCTCCAAGTTATCCTGATACCCCACTTCAGCATCGAAACAGTGTTCCTAAGTACACTCGACATGCACTGCTAGAGAATGGAGGTGCTGGTCATAATGGATTAGGGGGGCAGCTGTGTCCTGACTTGTCAGACTCTGAGGTATGGTATGAGGACTGGATGGATGAGCAAATGGACAAGACAAATCGAGGTTTCAAACCAGCTTCCCATGGGATTAATGGATTGGGATATGGGCGAGGCCACAGAAAGTTCAGTTCTGTTCATGGACATAGACGGAGGAGAATTACTCAGTCTCCGTCCAGGACACCATATCGCCACTTTGAGGAAGGGCTGTGGGAACAAGATGAGGAGAACCTCAGTAATTATGAGCTGGAGATGAGACCTCTGCATCGCATGGAGGATTGTGTGGGTGATGGGTTTTCTGAAGGTCATTGCACTGACAGCTCAGGCAGCTTGCTTGATGATGAGGAGGACACAGACTTTTTTGATTGTGAAGATGGAAAGTCAGGCAAGATCACGGATACCTGTGGCCCTGGTGCAGAACCAGATGTGCCAGTGCAAGTCACAAACACAGACTCAGAAATTCTAGAACCCTGGAATTCCAACATCACCACAACCACCACCGTGCCGTGCCCCTTGGGAAAGCCACGAGATCCTGATGCCACACTGAGCCTTGAAGAAGACACCAGCGAAGCCACCGAGTGTAAAACTCAGTCGGTATGTATGTGCTTCCATTTTTTAAGAGTAAAGTGGTGCTGAAGGCAAAATTTATTTTTGCACTAAAATTAGAATGTACATATCTGTCTGGCTGTGTCTGGCTGACATTATACCTTTCCTTCTTTAATTATATAGTTCATTTTCCTTCGTTTTAGTCCTGTCTATCCTTTACATTCTCCATGTGGCAGCCCCACCACATGAGCATGTCTTCTTATTGTCTTTGGTAACAGTAAATCTGTTTCATGGATAAGAACAGTTTAACTTCCAATTCTTGTTTGTTTGTTTGTTTATGTCTCATTGTATTCCACATGTTACAGTGAATTAGCATGTTGTAGCACATCTTTGGAAATAAGATTGTGCAGCACTGATTTAAAATTCAAAGAAAATAAGTTCTCAATGTATATCATCTTCTCCCATGAAGAGAGAGAGAGAGAGAGAATCAGGGCTGTAATAACTGCAGGGCTGCCTTCATGTTCACAGGTGATGATTTAGGAACCTTCAGGGATGAAGGGCATTACCCTGAGTTCTTATAAAGGGCAGTCACAGTAACACAGGTATCTTTCTGCTCTAAGAGCTCCACACAGGATATGAGAGCAGAAAGCATAAATCCTGAGTGCTTCTGATTAGGTTTGTACTATTGCCTGCTAGTTTGCAGTTTTTAGAATTCTTGCCTTCATCTATGTTGGGATCTACATTACCTAAATCACAGAGCGTACCTGGAGGGTGTGCTTGGTTGATGGGGATAGAAAAGAGCCGAAGAGCGTTTTGGCTGTGCACAGTTTATTAATTGCTGAGTACAAGTCTTGCGCCAAGCTCAGTTTGAAATTAAAAGGTAATTTCTACAAATGAAAAGCACAGTAATAATGTTGAGTAATGAGGCACTTTGTGCAGTTACTGCTTCCGTTCTTCCAGATCTCCTGGATACTAGTCTGCAATAGAAAATGCACCTTTAGAGCAACGTCTCATTGTTATGACTCTGTAATGCAGATTGATGTACTGCGATTTTTTTTTCTTAGGAATCCTAGAAATGTCCTACAGTCTCATGACAAGGCATGCTATAGCTGTTAATATAGATACACCGGCCTTGCCTGACTAAACACAAGGTGGGAGTCGGGCCATACTTAGACTGAAATCAAAGATAGGTTACATTACAAGATCCCTTTATTTATTTATTTATAATACCACCCACTTGCTGAAACATTAATTTTTTAAATCAAGAGGACAGTAAAAGAAGTGTCACACTAAAGCTCTAGTTGTCTAAATACTATAGCCTTATATTGCTCTTTTTCAGTAACTGCAGCATAACTCTATACAGACATTTTAAAGTTATTTTGTTTGTGTCTTTCGGCTTTTCCCGGTTAGGGGTCGCCACAGCGGAACTCCGGTCTGCTAATGATTGGCAGTAGAGATTTACGTGCTGGCTTGCCGGGCCTAATGCACAACCTTCAACGAAGGAATGCCCGTTCACGCATGTCGCCACACAGAAGACGCTCTAACTGAGGATCGAACGGGCAACGTCTAACTGTGAGGCGACAAACATTTTAAATTATTTCTTTCTCAGTTCTAATTGGTGCTGCAGTAATTTCACTAAATGGATTCAATCATATTTTAGAGGTTAATGTTATAGCATCATACTACTACAAATTGCTGGTAAACAAGACTTTATTTGTGCAGCAGATAGGTTATGCTTTGTTTGCCATGGTAAAGAAGTGACCCTTATGATTAAGACTGACCCAGGCAATGGTTTGAATGGTGCTTCCTCTGCAAATGGACTTTGCATTTGAGGAGATTTCCCTGCATATGCTTGGAAGCTGTTTAATCAATAGCCAAAGGCTGAAACTCTGAAAATAATTATATATTCCTATACCATATGAATAACATAATGGAAATCTGGCACCAAGTTGTTATTTCCACCATTATGTCACGGGGTAGGGTTGGGGAGCAGAGTAGTATCATTTTCCACTTAAAAAGGTATGACACAGTTGTTTTTTCTTTTCAAGGAATTAGATATTTTTTATCTAATTTAGGATGCCCTTTGCACCTGGACCCTCCAGAGTATGCCTGACATTGATTTCTTGGAGAACCATATTGCAGAACAAAGTAGCAGCTACTTGATGTAGGACTCAATTATCACATTATAGCTCACTTATTTTTCAGGGGAACATTCCTGTTGTTGATACACAGGAAACTGTTGTACTTTGTCAACGTCTAAATTCCTTATGGGTTAACCTCTGACTGGCTATCATTCCAGGCCTCTGGCTTCTTGGAAAATCTTCTTGATATTGTGAAGGCCATAGAGAAAAGTCTTTCCCATTTGGTATCAAAACAATGGCCTGAACCCCATTAGTTGTCATGTGTCTGACATTGCTGCTTAGCAAGTTGGCACATTAAAAGATCATCATACATAAGTGAGGCAGCTGTTTCTACAAAATGGGCATGGGTCCCCTGCTAGTAGTGATCCATGCATATATATAGCCCAGTATTGTCTGATACAGCCAAGCCTTTTATCTCCCATCATTGTGTGAATCACCACAAAGGGACCTACAGTTTGTTAAAAAGCCATGCCTGTTTGCAGTTAAGTAGCATCATATACTCAGCACTTGAAATGTACCTTTGTGATGCCAGGTATGTCAGTCAGCATATTTAAAAACATGCATATGGTCTTTGTGGAGTTTTTCAGTTTAGACATTTAAAGAAATAAGGTGTCCCCTGTTTAATTCCCAGGTTCCTTACAAGGCCACTGGCAGAGATATAACTTAAATAGGTACACCGCTTTCCAATATGCATTGCAAATGCAATGAAACTTAATAAGAAACTATTTGCTTTCACGTGAAAAAGTGGATAAGTATAATTTTAGCAGATACAGGACTGTGATTTTAGAAAAGCAGAGTTTTGTGAAAAATTAAACAATACGTCTGACCGTTCAAGTCATCATTCATGAATCTGACTACTCTACTTCTGAATAGAATGGTATGTTACAGACTCTGACTATGTCAAAGTGATAAGTCATTGCTAACCAAAGTTACCTGACTGGACTGTACCATATGGAATTTTGCATCTACAGAACAGTGGTTGGTACATAGTAACTTGTATTCCCAAAGTATCTTGATACAGTTTACCCTGCTATGTATTTTAGCCATTTGAGAGCTCTTCAGTTGACACAGTGCTAGGCTTTGCATGGTGGTTGAGGTGACCAGATGGCTATGCTAAGATATACTGTTGAGGCATACTATGGTATTTGCTTAGTATGATGTAACTGAGTATGGCACATGATATAAATACAGAGGAAGCAACTCTTAGTCTTTTGGTATTGGTGAGATAATAACTGAGCTGTTAGATATATCCAAGCAGTTGGACATATCCAACAGCTCAAATATACAAATACATTTGATTTGCTTGGATGGGGAGAAGCTACTGTGTTTGGAAAAAGTGAGTCTGTCATTAATAAAGACATCCATATACTTGTAGTCAGTCAGAATGGTGGTAATGTTCATGATTGTTATGTAGAAAGTGGTGGACTGAATCTTAAGACAGTATATATAAGGACAGAACATAATCACTGACTTGGTTTAATTTAAGTTCAAAATTAGACCCAAGTGTAGCTGCCAAACTTCTAGTAGTGCATTCAAAGACTGCTGCAAGTGAACTTAAGCAAAATGGCCATTCTTAGCACTGTAAATGAGTGAAGGATCATATGGATGTTGTTATAGTACTTCCACACGTTACTGATGAAAACTGAAAATACAAATAGTTTAATTACTGCACCTTATTATCTAGATGTAAATATGGACTAAAGAAACATATTTTGTATTTGTTTTGCTGCAGTGTGTTACAACTAGAAAACAAGGGAAGAGTCCCTGCACTGATAGCAGTTGCAGACAGAGATTGTATAGGTAACATACCTCTCAACCTCTTAGCAGAAGAAATCTGGACAAAGCCAAAAAAGATGGGGGCAGAGCCCCCAAAAAAAAGACAAATTTTAAATACCACTCTTACTCACTTATAACATTGCTAGACTAAAAGGTTCTGTGTTAGTATGCATTTTCTAAAGGACGTGAAGTCTGAAACCCATATGTGTGTCATTATTTCATGACTTCAGTCTTCAATGATTTGACAGAAAATCGCACATTTTATGGGAACCGACCAAAAATATGAAGCTAAAATCTGGCTATTGCATGAAAATCTGAACACTTGAGAGTTATGATAAGTAATGAGTACTTCAGTGCATTGGCCCTTGGGTCCAGGTTCTTTTAGATGAATTTATTGATAGTGATAATGATGTATTAACCCCATGTTCTAATCAAGAGCCGTTCTGTATACAGGGCAGTTTCAAATATGGAGGCATTGGAATTTGGCATAATGGTTAAGGTGTTTGGCTTATGGGCACAATGTACAGGGTTTGATTCTCACCATTGAGAGTAATTGCCTAGGCTCAAAATGCCCACAAAGACAGCTAACCTAGTACTTACCTATAAACAAGCTACTTATGTAATACTTTGACACACTGTCATATATATATATATATATATATATATATATATAAATATATATATATATATATATATATATATATATATATAGATATATACGTATATATATATATATATATATATATATATATATGACAGTGTGTCAAAGTATTAAAAAATCACCATATTAAATGGTAAGTGATCAAATACAACTTGGTGATCACCAACTGATCAAAAACTGCAAAAAAAAAAAAAAAAAAAAAGTAAAACTTGTTTTGCAGGGGCAAGCCTCCTCCCACCCATTGCTGTTTTATATATATATATATATATATATATATACACACACACACACACACACACACACACACCAGCTATGAAAAGATCCGTACTGTACCTCAGTGTCACACACACTGCAACAAGATGACTTTTGAACAGCTGTATCAGCTTTTTTTGTCTGTTCAACAAGTTGACTTGTCAACCAGTAGTATGCATATATGTGTATTTGTGGATCCCCATTCAGAAGCTCAACTTTTCAAAAAGATGAATTTCATATGGTCAGGACCACGTAGTTAAATTGTGGATAGTTGAACTTCAGAAAACAACAACATTATATCTTTTTGCAAGGGGGGCAAGACCCCCTGCATATGATAAATTCCCCAATCCCCTTTGTACTGCAATCCCCATTCATATATATATATATATATATATATATATATATATATATATATATATACTTGTGTGTGTGTGTGTGTGTGTGCTGGTTGATCATAGCTAATGTCAGCCTCTGTATTGTC
Source organism: Protopterus annectens (assembly GCF_019279795.1). Taxonomy (NCBI): domain Eukaryota; kingdom Metazoa; phylum Chordata; order Ceratodontiformes; family Protopteridae; genus Protopterus; species Protopterus annectens. The sequence continues at coordinate 644,021,837 of NC_056750.1, forward strand.
GACTCACTCTTTAGATTGCTTGATTTCAGTAACTATATATAATTATCTGGGAGTGTGGTGTTCAGTGGGACTCACCCCCTGCAGAAACACTTTTTTTTAATTTAGCATGTTCCAAGGAGTAACCTCTGTGTATGTGTAGACAGGTGTTGCTATTCACACTTCTACATTATTTTGTCGATGTTAGGCACATCAATGTAACATCAATTCAACAAATGCCACTAGTTATGTAAACTGAGTATCTGCTAGTAGTACAAATCAGCACATTTTGTTTTATGCTTCTTGGAGTTTTTGTATATTTGAGCTCAAGTGAAGTATTAGAAGAAGGGCATATTTAGTCTTGGGAATGAGGGCATTTCTAGCTAAACAGTGCTGTCTACTTTGGAATAAGAAGTTAGATATTCCGTAGCATGGTTTTAGGTGAAAGAACATTTTGTATTTGTGTAATGTGAATGATAAGGATGAGTCAGGCAATATATTGTCATTGTGTTACAATAGGCGTTTGATTATTTAAGTAGTCTTGTAGTATAATTGAGGAAGACTTTCAAACCTTTGTGAAGTAGAAAAACAATATAACACTAGATATTATAGGACTGATCATTAACCTGTTGCATGTCCAGTTGCAGGGAGTCATAAAATCTTCTTGCAATGCTTGTAATTCACAAATGGTTTTGTTGAAGTTAAAAGCAGCAGATCATCTACATACATAACTCTGTTAAGGTGGACTAGGTCATCAGTTAAGTCATTTGTGAACAGGAAGAACAGCAAGGGTCCAATAATTGACTCCTGGGGTGCACCAGTGCTAAGAGTACCTTTGTCTGAAAGGAAGTTTTGGGGTAAACCTAGAATGTTATATTTTTATGATAGCCTTTACAATTCTGTATAGTGGTATAATGATAAAGTGATAAAAATCTTACTATAAAGATATCCAGAAATGTTGTGATTCAATTAGAATAGTCAGAATCTCAGTATAATCCATGTTTCCGTACTGGTGAGGTAAGTTTTCAGACCCCTCCAGTGCTGTCCTCTTGGGAAAAGTCAATCCCCTTTCTATCAACCCATGGAAGACATTGCTGGGATTTAATTCAAGTTCACCACATGATGTTTAATAAACAATGCTGAAAAGTAGTAAGACATAGATTTTGCTGAGCAGATTGTTCTTGGAAGGATTCAGAATTGGAGAGTCACTCTGCCTTGTTAGTTTCTGAATTATTGTTCACTGATAGTGAGGTGTTTGCTTGGAGAGAAGGAGATAAACAGTCAAGTAGTCATGCTCTGATAAAGTGACAGATTAAGTGGAGCAGTTATGTAAGTAGCAGGACATAGGTTAAGAGTCGTTGCTGATGACTGTTGCATGTTAAATATAATAGCAAAATAGCAAAAATATAACTGTCAAAATGGATTTTCTCCAGTAGAATTATTTCAGACATTGCAACTGACAAAATGTATCTCTGTATTTCAGACCAGAAACATGTTTACATCAACAGTATGCTGCAAGCTTGATGAGGTTCTTAGAACTGATTTGTTATGCAAAAAAGGAATATTGCAGTTTGTCTTTGTTCTGTTACATGTGAATGGTCATAGCCTAATTTGTGTGACTTTACAGATAAAATTATGAGAGCATAGTACTGTAATGAGACTATACAGAGATATAATAATAATTGCATATTTCTGCTGTCAGTTAAGGATGTAAATTATGATTGAAAGAATTTTTTTGGAATACCTTTCAACACATATTTAGTGTATGTAGTTCTGCCATGTTAGCTAGTCTTTGTTAGACTTCAGTCTGTGCTCACAGTGTATTCTGAATATAAATATCTTGCCCTGAACTGCCATCATTAGTGAATTTACTAATACCAGTTGGTAATAAAAAATATTTTAAAATAACCTCAAAAATCATGATAGTTATTTACAGGGGTTCATTAGGAAATAATTAAGTTCCACCCAACATGGCTACCACCAACATATTTCCACACTGGAGAAAAATCAGTAAATAAAAGTGGTTTCTTATGAGAGGCTGCCCTCTCCACACTGCTGAACCTTAATCTTTTCTCATATTCAATACCTTGAAATGCTTGCTGGCAAGATGTCTGGATAGCATAGTAGCAAAATAATTAAACATGGTGGACTTGTTCATTTTTGACCAGTGCTTTAGCAGTTTTGGGCATAATAATGCTACTAATGCTTTGTGTATAGCATCATGGCTTCACACTTAGATTTGTTACAACTGAGCGTAAATGCAGGTGCAGAAGAAGTGCATTGCTCTTCCACCTGTAAGTAAGTGAATTTAACATATTTCTGCTGTTAATCTTAGCATTTTCTTAGCTTAACTTTGCTCACCAAGAACACTAAGGAGCTTCACATCTCATTCTCAGTGCTTATAACTTTATTGTGTTAAAATGATATAGGATATCTCATATACTCACATGGAAAGGATACTTCAGAGTTCAAGGAAGCAATGGCAATTAGTTTATTCCACACCACTCCATGACCATCTACCACTAACTCCTTCCTCTCAAAACCTATCTAAAAGTACTAATCTCCCAGCCCAGACCAAAATGGTGGCCAGCACTTTCCTTTGTTAATCTCTGTAAGAATATTTTGAGTAAGTACTTCTGTGTTTCAGTACTTGGTCCCATACTTCCAGTCATACCTCTCAACTGTACAGATTTTTGCAGAATGTCCAGATTTTTGCCTCATATTTTTTATCTGTTCCTCATAAAATTTGTGATTTTTCTGAAAAATCACTGGGATGATCTGAGGATTGAAGTCACTAAATAATGATATACATTTGTGTTTCAGACTTCATATCCTTCAGAAAAATGCATGCTAAGACAAATCCTGTTCTTCTATCAACTTTCTAAGTTTATAAGAGCAATATTTGCAATCTATTTTTATTTTTGGGCCTTTGTCCCCCACTCTGTTAGGCTTTGTCCAGATTTTTTGCATTAAGAGCTTGAGATCTATGCCCTCAGTCAATGGCAAACCCCAACTGTGAGCGCATAACACTTTGTCAGCTGTCAAATCACATGTCCAGACTCTCCCAAAGTTAGATACAAATCATCCAGAATATCAGTATTAGTACTGATTTGTTTCCTACCAGCACTCTTTAAGTTAAATCATTAAGCAGATACTTTATTTCTAAATGCCAAAATCAAGTAATTTTAAATAAGAAGAAGTGGGTGAATATAAAACATAGAAAGTAAGAAGGAAGATGATGGATATTATAAACCTTTTTTTTCAGGTAAAGTACAGCTTTCTCTTTTTATGGCAGTTGACACTTGCTATTGATTTCAAGTAAGTGTTCATGGCACAGTGAAAATCTACTAGAAATGGTTCTTGCACTAAACTGTCAACAAAAATGAGTACCTACTAACACTGAATTGTTTAGTTAGGGAGGAACATGTAATGACAGTTTTTGTATTTTCTTGGGCATTGCAGTGGTGGATTAGGGCCCACAAGTTTCACTGGGGTTCACAGATATTTTGGGATACGGAATCCATCCTGCCTGTCAGTGTAAATGGGATGTTAGCAAGTTGCAGCGGGTGGTTAGATATGAAATTTTAATTGCAATGAAGTCAGTAATTGATGTTGGTAGACTTGTCACCTGTCAGTGTCATAAATGTTATCACAGACTGGGCATTTCCTCCACTATCATTTAGATAAGTCTTGGTGGTGGCCCAAAACTGCAGATGATGGCAAAGGATCTGAACCTGCACTTTGCAAAGGACATTGTTATTTATATGTGGAACTACTGAGAGATGGATTGGGTGTATACCTTGTCATGTGACAGCTATCAGTAGGTGACTAAACTTCTGCCAGTATCATTGTAAGGTAAGGGATTTTTGCAGTGCAATTTGTGACTTCTGCAAGATCTTCTTGAAATAGTCCACATTATGTATTGAATATGTTTTATAAAAGGTATTCCCAATGTTGCAGCAAGAACATAATTTTTAGGCACATATATATTAATATAGTATCTCCCCTCATCAGACTACTTCAATAAAGGTACAGGTGCTTCACTCTGTCCTTACATTAATCTGTCTTGCACTTTAACAAAGTTGTTTTTGTGTTTAAATTACCTGTTTAACTGTTGTAGGCTACACACTCAAGTGTGATAGCCATTTCTGTGCATTTAAAGTGTTGTTTTGATTGTATCTGCTTTATTTTCTGAAAAAGAAAAAAAAATACTTGTTTTCTCGCCTTTCTAAGCTAGTATAGTCCAGTTTTCAGGTTAGTGCTGAATTCAGGGCTGTGTTACAAGTTTCTGTGTTTGCCCATACCTTACTTGGATAGAAGGAAGTTTCTCTGTTCACTATGAGAGGGGGAGCTTTGAGCAGTCTATCTGTCCCTGGAGGAGTGGTTTCAGCCCAGAAATTAGTAGTTTATTGGCCATTTTGGGCTCATTTCTATCTCTTTCATTTCCCTGCTATAAAACCCGGGCAGCGCCGGTTAGCTAGGGTATAACTATTCCCAGGTCCACAAAGTCTACTCTTCAATTTTTCCCTTGGAACTAGACAAACTTTCAACTTAAGCACTCAAACCATTCACTTCTCATCCCGGCACTTGCTCAAAATTCATAGCAAGCACTAATAAACCTTAGCACTAGACCCCCCCCCCCTATACTGTAGAGAAGGACAAGACTCTCTATTCGACCTTACCAGCCAATCATAAAACAGTTCACTGTACCTATCCAGGCATGTCCAAAGGGCAGTTTCAGGTGTACTCTCTGGTCCAACTGGTGAATCTGGGCATTTTGAGGCAATGTTACAATCTCCTCATGTACACAGACAACCCTCTCCTCCTTCCACCAAAGACTAGTACATGCGAGAGATGCAATTATACAGCCAAACTGGAGGCTAAGCTCTCTCAACCCAAGACTGGACCAGGCAGTCAAGAGCAGAAGGGAATTACTTGCATCACACCACCAGTCTCACATAGACCTATGAAACCAGCATCGGCAAAAAACACGCATAAATACACAAAAATATACTCGGAGTCTCTAAATAAAAATCTGCAAAAGCAACAGTGACCTCCAAAGCAGACATCCAAGCAACCTCCACCCCCCCCAACACAAACCATGAAACACATACTTCACAAAACCAGTGTGCCATGCAATCACAGCCCTTAAGGCAAAATAACATACCCAACACACTAGTAATAGGTGACTCTATAGTCAGGCACACTGAAGTCCCACTCACTAGGCTGAACAAGGAGAAGGTTACTGTTAGCTGCCTGTCGGGTGCCAGGATCCATCACATAGCACAAGCACTCAGGTCATTCCAGAACAAGTACAAATATGACTCTGTCATTGTCCATGTTGGTGTGAATGACCTGAGCCGTACCTCCCTGGACTACATGAAAAGAGACATGGAGGAGCTCTCTGATCACGTAGCCCATGCCGGTATGACCCTGACCCTGAGTAGCATCCTGCCATCACCAAGAATGATAACATGGTATAGAGAAAAAGTATCAATTTCAACAATTGGCTAAGCTTCTGGTGTCATTCAAAGGGGATCCAGTGTCTGTTCGCCTGGGATGACATGCTCGACAAGCCACGCTGCTTTGCTAGAGATGGCTTGCAACTGTCACCCTTAGGCTTTTGAATACTGGCCAAGGCTCTTGCCACCCTCATAGTGCCTTTTTAGGCAAGGCTCAAAAGACAAATCCACTGCCATAAATAGCGCAAGTAACAAAAAACTGAGAGTAATGCTACTCAATGCCAGAAGTCTAAACCTCAAAATGCATGCACTCGAGATACTCCTCAGTATGTAGAAAATCGATATATGTGCAGTAACAGAAACCTGGTTTAAGGCTCCAGAGAGCACCCCAGCACTACCAGGCTACAACTCATACCATACATTTTGGCCACAAAACCCGGACCAAAATACAAAAGGCGGGGGAGTATCCATATTCATCAAGAATACCCACACCTCCAGGTTAGTGGCACAGCACGATGCTTCAGAGATCATCCACGTGCAACAAACAATGGGCAAAACTGCTATTCAAATTATAGCTTGCTACAGATCACCCACCATGTCCCAGGACCCCCACTCCACATTCCTGGAAACACTGGGAAGCATAAAGATCCTACCAAACACCCTGATATTGGGTGATTTCAATTACCCAAACATTAACTGGGAGAACTACTCAAGGAAAAACTCCCTTGCCCAACATTTCCTAGAATTTATAAACTGAAACACCCTGGATCAGCTGGTCAACACCCCCACCAGAGGTGACAACATATTGGACCTGGTCATCACCAACATGGGCAACCGGTGTTCCACACCGGACGTCAACCCCTCATTGGTTAGATCTGACCATAGACTAATCACTATGGATATCCACATTCCGCCACCATCCCTGGTCAAAGAAACCACCATGAAAAACTTTTCAGAAGCAAACTTCATGTTACTTAAGTCCAAGGTGGGAAGTTTCAAAGCCCCCATGCTAAAGGATAACGCTGTCCAAGCTGCAAAATCCTTTACTAATGCACTCTATGGGCACCTACAAGAATGCATGGATTGTGCTATCCCAAACAAAACCAAGACTCACTCCGCCAAGAAATGGAAACCAGTCAGGTGGACCCCTGCCATAAACAAGCTATACAATAGAAGGAGGAAACTAGTACAGAAAAGAGTAAAATCCCAATAAGGGAAGACATCCCTGATCAGTATCAGCAAGAAACTACGTTCCCTCATAAAATCATCCAAGGCTAGCTTCGAAAGAAAAATTGCCATGGACTCCAAAGATAACCACAAGGCATTCTTTAGCTATGTCAAGAATCTAAGCGGCAATTCTCAGATCTGCTTGGAGTTAGTGCAGAATGGCATAAAATACACTAAACCGACCGATATAGCCATCATCCTGGCAGACAGGTTCAGTGCAAACTTCACCCCTCTCTCACCCCCAAAAGGGCCCATAACTATGCCAGAAGAATGTAGTGCCCCTGAATCACAGACACTCAGGTTAAAACAGCCCTCTCCAAAGCCAAACATACAGCATCAATGGGAACAGATGGTGTCCCAGGCTGTGTCCTACACAAGCTCAAAGATGAACTAACCCCTTACCTAAGCACACTGTTTAAACTCAGCCTCTCCACAGGCTATGTGCCCACAGAGTGGCACACAGCAATGGTTTTTCCACTCCACAAAGGTGGAGCCACAATGGACCCCGGGAACTATCGCCTTATAAGCCTGACTAGCTTGGTCTGCAAAGCTATGGAGCACATCATCATGGATCTCATTAACAGAGACACTGGGAACCTCCAAACACTGGACCCTACCCAGTTCGGCTTTGTTAAGGGCAGATCATGCCTCCTAAATCTGGTGGACTTCTTTGAGACAGTTACTAAGGCTATAGATGAGGGAAAGGTGGACCATACAGCCTACCTAGACCTCACAAAGGCCTTCAACACCATTCCCCACTCAGGTATTATAGATAAGCTCCCCAGCCCGAACATAAACCGCTATGTCATGAGATGGGTTGCCAACTGGCTCACGGACAGAACTCACATGGTAAGAGTTGCGGGAGCTAGGTCTGACTCTAAACCGGTTACAAGTGGCGTTCGTCAGGGCTCAGTCCTAGGACTCCTCCTGTTTGGCATATACTTCTCAGAGGTATAGGCAAGCACAGGAGGACTATGGCTGACCAAGTTCACAGACAACTGCAAACTAGGGGCTATAATTGACTCTCTGGCTGACACAGACATCCTCCAAAAGGGTCTCACTGCGACAGATACCTGGTGTCAAAACCATGGACTCAAGCTAAATGCCAAAAAGTGCATAGTCATCCCTTTTGGAAAAAACAAAGTACCCACAAACTATCACATAGATGGTAGCCCCCTAAATACGGAAGACGTAATAAGGGATCTGGGGACCTAAGTAGATAGTAACCTCTCCTTTGATAAACACATTGCCAAAGTGGTTAGAAAATCCTTTTATGTGGCCTACCCAATCACAAAAGGGTTTGCATCCAGATTGAAAGAGGTCATTGGGCCTCTCTATGCATCACTCATCAGACCCATCATAGATTACAATGCCCCATTTGGGATGTACCTTACAAGACACCTGCAACAACTGGAAAGACCACAGAAGTACCTCACCAAGAGGATCACTGGCCTCAAGCAGATGCCCTATGCAGCTCTACTGAAGAAACTCCAGTTGTACTTGGTTACATACCGCCAACTCTGAGGTGATCTCTGCCTGACATGCAAGGCCATGTCCAACCCAGAATTGATGGACATGCTCCACCTAAAGAAAACCATATCCCCTCGAGCCACGCGCTCTAGGGATCTAAACCTCACCACAACAATAAATAGGATGTGCTGAGGATAGATTCCTGTCCCAGAGACTTCCCATGCTCTGGAACAAGATTCCAATTTACATTAGGCAGAGCTCCTCACTAACCCACTTCAAGAGAAACCTTGACGAGTGGATGGGAAACAGAAAGTTTACCCCAGGGATCACTTCAATGGCTCTGCTGGACAGAGGCACAGGGAACTAATCTAAGTGGCAGAGAAAGCCAACACATTCCGGCTAGGCTTATAAATGCCTTTGGGCAGATAGCCTAGTACCTACATATGAACCTATGAACCTAGGAACATCTCTCCACCCTTTCTAACCTTTTTAGTTTAGACATATTGGTAATGCAGAAGAATCTACATTGCTCCAGCAGTGGTCTTATAAAAAATTATAAATAGGTATTAAGACCCTACTTATCTGACTGGAGATGCATCTAAGCACATTTTTAAGTGTGTTATCTCATCTTCTTAGCACATTGTTTAAATGTTCCTCAAAAGATAATCTGCTATTTACCATTATTCCCAGTACTTAGCACATCCTGCCACTGTTATTGCTGTCCAAGGCAGAAGGATAGTCATGGTTATTTACACCAAACCATACACTTCTTAGCATTATGTTTCATACCACAGCTTTCAAAACATTCCATTAATAAACCAAGCAATTTTTGAACAAGATTCTGTTCTGAAATGTTAGTGGCAATGCCCTCAACTTTAGTGTCATTTGCAGATCTACTTAACCAAGAATTTTCTAACACTAGCATTCTTGAGATGAATAATCCAAACAACAGTGGGCCCAACATGGGCACTTGGGGACTTCCACTCCTACTGTCTTGATAGTTGAGAACCTATTGTTATTGTGCCACAACTACTTTCATGCAACCAACAATTAACCCATCTAACAATACAGGAATTGACATTCAGTTTGCTTAAGGACCTAGTAATCTCACTATATGGAACTATGTAGAAGGCCTTAGCAAAATCCAAATATATTACGTCTGCAGAGATATCTACATCCAGTGAAGAAATTATATTAAGATAGAACCTAATCACATTTCGGGAACTACCGTCCCATTAGTCTGATGAGCCTGATCTGCAAGGGCATGGAATGCATTATCATGGAACTTATAAACAAAGACATTGGCAACCTTCAAACGCTGGACCCCACCCAGTTTGGGTTCGTAAAGGGACAAACTTGTCTCCTGAACCTGATTGACTTCTTTGAATCAATCTCCAGAGCTGTGGACGAGGGCAAGGCGGTCCACACAGCCTATCTGGACCTTGCCAAGGCCTTCAACACTATCCTCCATTCTGGAATCACAGATAAACTTACTAAGCTGGGCATAAATCCCTACGTCACTTGATGGGTTACCAACTGGCTTACTGACAGAACCCAGACTATAAAAGTAGCCAACTCCAAATCCAGCTCCAGACAGGTGACAAGTGGAGTACCTCAGGGTTCAGTCCTGGGACCGCTCTTGTTTGGCATCTACTTCTCTGAAGTACAGGCCAACACTAAGGGAGTCTGGCTAACAAAGTTTTCAGATGACTGCAAACTGGGAGCCATTATTGAATCTCCAAATGAGGTGGATATTCTACAAAAGGGCCTTACAGAAACAGATGCTTGGTGCCAGAGCCATGGGTCAAGCTTAATGCCAAGAAATGTATAGTTATCCCCTTTGGGAAAAAACATGTACCCATGAATTACCACATAGGTGGCAGTACACTAAACACTGAAAGTGTGATGAGAGACTTAGGGACACAGGTGGACAGTGGTCTCAACTTCGATAACCACATCACCAGAACAGTCAGGAAATCCTTCTATGTGGCACACCTTATCACTAAGGGCTCTTCATCCAGAAAAAAGGAGGACATTGTCCCACTGTACTCATCCCTCATTAGACCCATAATAGGATACAACGCCCCATTTGGTATGTACCTCACAAGACATCTGCAACAGCTGGAAAGGCCGCAGATATACCTCACTAAAAGAATCACAGGCCTAAAGCAGATGCCCTATCCTGACCATCTAAAAAAACTCCAGCTATACTCTGTGGCATATCGTCTACTCAGAGGTGATCTCTGCTTAACATACAAGGCCATGTCAAACCCTGAGCTGTTGGACATGCTCCACTTAAAGAAATCCCAATCCCTCAGAGCCACATGCTCCAGGGATCTAAATCTTGTCATCACAATGAACAAAACATGCTGGTGGGATAGGTTCCTGACCCAGAGACTCCCCATGCTCTGGAATAGACTGCCCATACATGTCAAACAGAGCGCCTCCTTGGCCCTCTTCAAAAGGAACCTTGACGATTGGATGGGAGATAGGAAATTCACCTCAGGGAGCACGTCAGTCACCCTGCTAGACAGGGGTCCAGGGAAGTAAATATTGTGGGAAGAAATATCCAGGGAATTGTTATGGCTAGGCTTGTATAGGCCCTAGGGCTGATAGCCTAGTATCAACCTATGAACCTATGAACCTATTTGTTAAACAAGAATACTCAGACAAAAATCCATGTTTTTAGATATCCATAGGATATGCATACCTAGGGGTATCTGTAATGCAAGCAAATGACTTACGGATGCTTGAAAACAGTTTCCTTGTATACTTTTTAGACTAATTGGTCTATAGCCATCTAGGGACCAGCAGAGCCTTTTTCCATTCACTAGGAACAAAACAACAGTATAATAAATTTCTAGGACATATTGGTTAACCATGGTATCCTTGATTCAATAATGTTACTTTAAAACTAGCCATTTAACCATCATGCCCTCTGACAGAAGATTGCTTAATTAGTTTAGTCACCTTAGAAACAATATTGAAATAAGTGGGCACAGATACATTCCATTTATTTCCATTTATTTATATACACTTTATTGTAAATATAAGTATTATCAAATTTTTTATATCAACTATATTAACTAGCATTCCGGCGTCAGTTACTTATTATGGCATCTTGGAAGATGATTCTCATATTTGATACCTCACCCTTCACATAAGCTCTCAAATGTTTAAACAGAACATTGTTGTTAGTGCATGACTTGATAAGTTGCTTTTCATAGGAACATTTAGCCTCCCTAACTTTTGTCCTAAAGGATCTGTTAATTATTTCGTAGTTAGGCTGATTTTCACTATTAGGAAATTTCTTATATTTTAACCACAACCTTTTCTTTCTAGTTTGCAGGCTAGTAAAACTATTTGTCCTCCACCAATTTAACCAGCTCTATTGGAACATATTTATTAACGTGATTGATTATTGGACAAGTCATTGTTCTCTGGCACTTCCATGCCTTAATTTCCCAGTTAATAGTCGCAACATCAGAAATATAATACTTACTGGAAAGTAGCTGTTGGTAAGTTGTCCTAATAGTGGAGATGTTAAACTCACATGATACATAGTAATGATCAGATGACCTATTTCAACACCAATATTACAAGTGATTGTCTGCAGTGTACTACTGACCCAATTTACATCAAGGGTCTTAAACATTTTTGTAGCTCCAATTACCCCTTGGATATTATTGTACAGCAGACTGTCTTTATTTATATCGCTAACCATTTTTAAACTGGAAAAAGGAAAACTACAGTCAACATCTGGAACATTAGCATCACCTGCCGTGTGGTCGTATTTATTTTAAAACAGCTTTGTATACATGAACCAAACCACATATTACAATCCATTTTCAAACTGGGAAAGCTATATACCCTAATAACAATAAGCTCACAGTTTTCAATAGATTGAATTGTAACAGAAATAAACTTGATTGACACATAAACTGAAACATCCACCTCTGTTGTTAGATCTAAATAGATGGGACCTTTATGTCCTGGGGTAATTAAGGGATGATTTTTCTCACTAAACCATGTTTCATTATTAAACTGTCATAATTTTCACAATTAAATAAAGCTTCTAGATCATTGTTTTATTAAGCCTCTAGAATATGAATGCAAACATTTTAGCTTGTCACAACACTCACTGAGCATTTTGTTATTGTACTCATCCCCAATGTTTTTTTTTTGCCATTTTTGTCAGCTTGAGACCAAGAGCCCTATTCCTTTGATGATTCAAATGTAAATTTTCCTTTGAGAACAGCCTAGGTTTGGTTCATACCTCCTCCTGCTGCCATAAGGTAATAGTTTTCATAACGATCTTCAAAACTTCACTTCTGATATTATTAGTCATTTACCCTGTGACTAAATTAACAACATAGCATGGAGCAGGAAGAATGTATTACTGTCATCAGACATTTTACAATCACCCTAACAAGAAACAGTAAAGAGTCCTTGTTGAATTCTAGGGAATACATTTTTAAACCTCTTAACCTTGAGTCCCCTATTATCAAAATCTGCCCAGTAAAAAGGATAGAATCAGGATTCTGTTCCTACAGATGTACCACCTCCCAATGGCCTCCTATAGTTCTTTTTTTTCTAATTAATCTTTATCTAAATCACAGTCTAAGGACACTATGTCACTTCAAAGTCTTCTATTTTTTGAGACAGACCAATTACAATTAAAGGAGTCCTTGATATTAGTGTTGCATGCTGAAACAACCTCAGATTTCTGATCATTAGTTACAGTATTAAACACTATACTGACCTCTTTCCTAGTTACAGCAGCATCTGATTTCTGATCATTAGTTACAATATTAAATACTATACTGACCTCCTTCCTAGCTAGAGTCGCATCTGATTTCTGATCATTAGTTACAGTATTAAATACTACTACACTGACCTCCTTCCTAGCTACAGTAGAATCTGATTTCTGATCATTAGTTACAATATTAAATACTATACTGACCTCCTTCCTAGCTAGTGTAGCATCTGATTTATGATCATTAGTTACAGTATTAAATACTATACTGACCTCCTTCCTAGTTACAGTAGCATCTGATTTCTGATAATTGGTTACAGTATTAAATACTATACTGACCTCCTTCCTAGCTAGAGTAGCATCTGATTTCTGATCATTAGTTACAGTATTAAATACTATACTGACCTCCTTCCTAGTTACAGTAGCATCTGATTTCTGATCATTAGTTACAGTATTAAATACTATACTGACCTCCTTCCTAGTTACAGTAGCATCTGATTTCTGATCATTGGTTACAGTATTAAATACTATACTGACCTCCTTCCTAGTTACAGTAGCATCTGATTTCTGATCATTGGTTACAGTATTAAATACTATACTGACCTCCTTCCTAGTTACAGTAGCATCTGATTTCTGATCATTGGTTACAGTATTAAATACTATACTGACCTCCTTCCTAGTTACAGTAGCATCTGATTTCTGATCATTGGTTACAGTATTAAATACTATACTGACCTCCTTCCTAGTTACAGTAGCATCTGATTTCTGATCATTGGTTACAGTATTAAATACTATACTGCTCTCCTTCCTGGTGACAGTAGCATCTGATTTCTGCTTTATATTGACAGTGCCAGACACACTGCCTTACCTGTTTCTCTCAAGAAGGGAAATACATAACCTGTGTGACATTGGTCTGACCACCAGCCTCACAGACGTGATAAATACTAAGTAATGTTTGGGTTTCTTTACTCTTTTAGACTATCTCTCCATGGCTTCTAAGTTTGCTACAATGCATTTTTACACATCATTCTTATTAAGCCACACTCTACATTACCTCTTGCACACATTTATTTATTTTACATTTGTTTACCAGGAAAGTCTGACTTGGAATGAAGCCAATTTTCAGTGGAGGCCCAGGGAGAAGTGCTCCAGACGCTTGTCTTTGTAATGTGGGAGGAAACCTAAGCATCCAGAGGAAACCCACACAAATGCAGTGAGTACATGCAGACTCCACACAGAAGGCACTCCAGCTGAGAATCAAACCGGAGAACCTCTTGTTTTATCTGGTGACCCTTCCAGTGCCTTAATTTTTGGTTAACAATATTAATCGGTTTGTTCCATACTAAGGTCTAAAAGGCAATAGTGACTTACCAATTTAATGGACTTATAGGGTAAAACTCCAGTGCGCATGCAACAACTTGACATCCTATATCCACTGCTAAACACACTTAATATGCACAAGCTGCAAGACACATCTGCTACTCTTTCTTATAAACAAGGGAGGCAGAATTTACCTGCCCTCTGAGTCCTATCTTCTTATTGGCTATTCAGCTTTGCCAAGCATTCCTCCACACAGTAACCAGCTCCAGGCAGGTGAAGAAATAAAATAAAACAAAACGTCACTTCTAGTCTTCATAAGGAAAAGAGATTAAGCAAATGTTGTTGTTTGTCTTTCGACTTTTTCCCGGTAAGGGGTCGCCACAGCGGAACTCTGGCCCACTAATGATTGGCAGTAGATTTTTACGAAACACCAAGGTGCCAGCTCAACGCCCAACCTTCAACGAAGGAAGGCCCATTTATGCACACATGTCTTTCGCATGCTACCCAACCGCGGGGAGGACATGCAGACTCCACACAGGAAGCACTCCCAAGCCAAGCCAAGAATCGAACGGGAGAACCTCTTGCTATGAGGTAACAATGTTACCGCCGTACCACCATGGAAACCAAAAGAGATTAAACAAATAAATGATTACAAAACACTTTTTGCTTATTCCTAATGTAGCTCTTAATGTCGATAACCATGGAATGAAATGTACTCAAGGATGCCAGCCTTGCATCCTATTTGGCTGTTCAGCCTTGTCTGTCATTCCATTCCACAGTAACCAGCTTCGGGCAGGGAAAGAAAGATGAAATGTCACTTCTAATCTTTAAAAGAAAAAGAGGTTAGACATAAATGGAAGTAGTGGAATATGCAGATGGACTCAGCTGGAAACATATCAGGACAACGTAAGTCTGAGTGGGCATCATGTAAAAGAGAATTCAACCAACAAAGACAACAAGAGCAGCCCTATTAGGATCGAGCTGATGGTCCTTTGTACTGTATTTTTAATATAATATGATGTTTGGCAGATGAATAGAGCAAACTTGGTTCTGAACTGCAGACAAAAAGTGATTTTATATGAAGTTGCCATGCTGCTGTAATAGATGTATAGTTGAAATACCACTGAACTTATTCCTTTTTGTTAGCTACTGTCTGATTTGATGCATGCCTTGGTGTAAGTAAAGCATTATAAAAACGAATCTGGTTTGCTACCCAAAGGGAAAAAAAAACCACTGCAGCTGTGAATAGAAGTTCCTCAGTTCATTACGTAAATTTTGTTTCACGTTAGTTTAATAGCATTTTAGAAGTATAACAAAAGTGGTCAAGAGAATTGCAGCCTATATGTAAGAGTGACTCTGTTTTACGCTCTTGCCTAATTAAGGGCCTGTTTAAATTCTTGACACAGCCAATCATACACACTCTCATTAGAGGCATGAGGGGATCTCTATTAGTGAATATAAGCAATTGTTTGTGCCTTAGAACCAATCTACAGCTCTACATATGTTACTAAGCATGTTTCCTAGTGCTTTTGAAACTCATATTAAAGTTATAAGGTTTGACTACTTGCGCAGTCACTCATTCAAAGATTTGGAAATCAGCAACGTAAACCATGAAATTGAATATTTGCTCTCAATTTATTTTCTACTGCTTATAAAGTCATTCTAGAAGAAATTGCAGTTGTTTAAAAATATTAAACAACAGTCTCGTTCACCATCACTGTTAAACCAAGTAAAATGAGCATTAAATCTTGGCTGCAGTAAGTGTACTTGTTCTTTTTTTTGCTTCTGGATTCAGCCACTATCACCAGGTTATATTTACAGATACTGCAGTGACTCCTAAAAATCCCGTGGGATCAGTTTACTAATGCCACAGACACAAATGGTACAATTGCAGCCCCATGCATGTAATCCACAAGTCTGAAAGGTGCACCTGTCCAAATTATCTTCATTAGATTGATTCTTATCACAAACTTTTTTAATGTTTCTTTTTTATTTTAATGGACTGCTGACCACACTTAGAAATTATCAGCTCTCTAAAGGGATGTCATCTTCAATGGAAAGTATTTTGCACATCTGTATTCCATATTGTAGTGCAATTATGAACACTTCCTGATGATCTGAAGGTGTCCATGCTATTGCTGTGTGCAGAGGTGCATAGTAGCATTTGTGGGATGGGTGATATGGCAAGCACAGGGAGGAGAAATTATTAAACAAAGCAGAACATTGTCATGCATGATGTTGACTGAGATAAAAGACATCTCAATAGCTGTATCAGTTTCTGAAGCTCACATCTTTAGAGTGAAATGGAGACAGCAGAGACAATATAACAGATCAGTGAAAATATTGCTAGTCTGATACTTAACATTTTGTAATGGTAGAGCTGAGGACTGCATTGTCTAGATAAATTGCAAATAAGAACAAGGCTATGAGCTGTTAACATGATCCAGCATGCTGTCCTGCATTTGATTTTCTAAGGTACTGTATGATTCTGAGCAAGTCCCTTAACCAGACTGCTACTCAGTGATCACTCTTGAAAAAAGAATTGTACCTAGTATAAACTAAAACATATAAATACAAACATTAATATGTATGCTCTATAAGACAGAATGGAAAAGGGAAAAGGTAAAAACTTTTAGATGTAAAAATCTTGTGGCATGTGGAACGTGGGAACACTTGGTCAGATTCAAAAAGTTACTATAAAAGATACTATGACATATACTCCAACACAAAGAAGTACTACAAAGGGCTGGACATGCAGAGTGCTAGTGAAGGACACTGGGTGGAGAGGCATATGCTAATTATCCATGTGCTCTCTCCCCAGAGCTGCCTCCAGGAAAGCATTTACATGGTCGAGTGATTCAAGAAAAAGCTCAGTCATGTAGATCAACATGGCTGTCTCCGCAATGTTGTAGTTTTGGCTGTGTTGAACTGCTGAATGTGAACATGGTGTGAGGGAACTACTAGACACCTGGGCTTAATTTTAAAGTGCCATGATGGTACTGACATCAAAACTGAAACGGGGGGGGGGGCGAGGAGACACACCTGACACCAGAGAATTATCCCTAAAGTGCATTAGTGGCACCAGCATTACTAATGGAATTGGGGGTTAAGGGAACCAGTATACTGCCATGGGAAAAGTGAAGTGCCATCGTGGCACATAAATCATAAGGCTGATCAGGGGATGGGGGAATCACCAGATACCAGGGATTGTGTAAAGTACTGTACTGGTATCAACATTACTACTGGGAATAGGGGTGGGGGTATACACACTATATAGTGTCCTACCGGTACCAGTACTGAGGGGTGGGGAGATATAAGGCTTAATTTAAAAGTGCCACAATGGAACAAGCATAAATTGGGATTGGGGTGGGGAGCACCACTGGACACCAGGGAGAAATGGCCAAAGTGCCATATTGGCACCAACATTACTACAAGGATCACTCCACAAAGTTCCCTAAGGCACAGACAAGCATTACAGGAATGGGGGGGGGTCCAAAGTATTGTAATGGCACCAATGGTAGTAAGGGGATCAGGGTAGGGAGGAAACCACTAGACAACATGGATAAGTGCCTTAATAGCCCACACTTCATAAGGGTGATAGGGGCTGTGAGAAACACTTTAGCACCAGAGATAACTCTTTAAAATGCTATAATGGTGATGATAGTGTAACAGGGATTACTGTGTGAGGGATAAGCTAGACACCAGAGCCTAATATACATGTACCGTAATGGCACTAAAGTATTACAGGTACAGGGACTGTGGTGTTTGTGTGTGTGTGTGTGTGTGTGTGTGTGTGTGTGTGTGTGTGTGTGTGTGTGTGTGTGTGTGTGTGTGTGTGTGTGTGTGTGTGTGTGTGTGTGTAAGACTAGAGGGGAATTCCACTGCCTACATGAGCAACAGGTTACTACCACAACATGCAGATCAGCTATGATCTGCACATTGCAGTAGTGATTGCAATTCAGAAACATGCAATTTAGCCAATAATGAGATATTAACTTGTTGCAGCTAGCATGTTTGTGAATTGCACATCACACTGGAAGGATCACCACTCATGCTACAGCCCTTGATAAATTCCCGGGATTGTCTTCATTAAAAATGTTTAAATACAAAGAATCATAATGCATAAGTTAAGGGTGAGTTGGGTGTTAGGATGATCTCAGAGGAAACAGATGAAAAAATGACTTCATATATATGATGGAGGAAGAACGCATAGCTCACAGCCTAAAATGTTTTTAATGGAAAAATATAACTGATTGATGTATATGCACATGCATGACTGAGAATTCTAGGTTTTTATTTAAAAACATGTTTTCCTGAGTTGAATATTAGCCTGTTATAACACAAATTGTGATATTATGTAAAGCGAAAAGAAATCATTATTCTTTGATTGTGTGAGGATAAAGCCCGTGGCAGGAAGCAAAGTGCTGCACCGCAAAAAGTACGCCCTGGAGTGTATACATATGTTTGTATTTCTGCTGAAACATCAACGTCTGACAGCTTTCCTTTAAATCTATAGTAAAATAACTGTATTCTTACTGCAGGCACAGGTTATAGATTTTGACAGTATATAAAAATTGTTTCACTCATCTAATCTCTCTGTTTCCTTGCCTACTGGAAATGTTACAGATCCTACTTTTAACCGATAGCTTTCTTCTCTCCCACCCTCCTAAGAATTGTTCATTCCTCCTCATACTTTTGCATCCTATTACTGTTTTGGATATTACCTACTAATTAAAAAAATGTTCAAATTATCAGCATCTTTTTTGTGTGGACTACTTCATCTTGTGTCCTTTGAACTGTACATTTGTTTTTATTTGTTAAAAAGTTAAGTGGTCTGGTCCTTGGATACTTTCTAATCATGACTTTGACCAAAGGCAAACAGTAAACTGCAGTTCAAATGTATTGCCACTCAAAGGACACTGCCTTAATGAAAGTCTGAAATACATAAATAAAATATAGAATGTACAAGAAAACAGAAGAACCAAACCAGTGGATATAACAGATAACACTGAGACAAAATTATTGTAAGAAAGCTGTGTGAAAGCACCAAAATACCTGTCCAAACTAATAAAATACTTGTTGATAGGCAGTAGTGTGCATCTATGTGTGTGTGTGTGTGTGTGTGTGTGTGTGTGTGTGTGTGTGTGTGTGTGTGTGTGTGTGTGTGTGTGCTTGCCTGTGTGTGTGTGTGTGTGTGTGTGTGCCTGTTTGTGCGTGTGCCTGTGTGCATGTGTGCGTGTGTGTGTGTGTGTGCGTGTGTGTGTGAGTGTTTTTGGAGATGGAGTGTCATGTTACAAATTCTATAACCTGTGATTCATCCATTAAATATGAAGGAGAAGATGGGCAAATAGATTGTTTTATGCAAAATTAGCATCTTGTACAGAAGCAGAAAGAGGTCAAAGAACAGAAATAAAGAGAAGGATTGGAAGTCCACATCAGGAGAGAATTTAAGGGGAGAAACATAGTGACCCTAGGTCTCCAAAAAGTTATATGATGATGAGATATGAATGCAAGCAACAAGTTTATTCTGAAATTAATTTCATTCAAAGGTTTTCCTGATTTGAGGAAGGAAAATGTTCCAAGTAGAAACTGTGGCAGTAAAGAAAATGCCATTAAAATGTATGTCCAGTGCAAGTCTGGTGCAAGTCTTGTATATTATGCCTATGCAGACAGAATGTGGTTAATTTCTGAGTCAGGTCGTGTACTACATAATGGAAATAGCTTCCTTTATAAATTGTACTGCTCACTGTTGTGTGGACAGTAACATGTAGAGCTCCTTTCCAGCATTCTGACTAAGTCAGATTGTTAAAATTTTAGGGTCAGTAGTGCAACAAATAACACCCTTGCCTTTGGTGCTGGAAGAAAAGAAAACTGTGGGTTCTGCTCCCACTCCAGGTGATTGGATTAATTTTTCTGATGGGTGGGTTTGGCATAATGGTTAAGGTCTTTAGCGTATAAACACAAGGCACAGGGTTTCAATCTGACCTTGGGTTACTGGCTAGGTGTAGAATGACCCTTCAGGGCAGTTGGCCTAGCATACACCCATGAAACTTTGAAACTTAGTACTCTGAAATGAAGACATAACAAGGCAAGGCCACACTCATCTTTGCCTGCAAAGCATTAAGTAGAATAGAGGTTATAAAAATAGACCTCTGACAGGGGTTGTAGTGCTTGGATCTGCTCCACTGCTTACCAGTAAATTAATCTTAAAACTTTAACCAAAAATCTCACAGCTTTCATTTATGAATAAGTGTATGGGCTTTCAGCACACACCACTTCTACCAGATAGATTAAGTAATAAAAAAAAATGCACAGAGATATGAATCAGTAAGCAATTAATTATGTACAGATTGGCCTCAAGAGTACTAAAGACATTTTTAAAGATTCCCTGCAGACTGCTCTGTCAGAAAAGCTGGGTGAGCAAGTTAGAGTGAGTAGGGAAATTATTTTTTCAGCTATGATATGAACTCAGAATTGCCTAGACATAGTAAGGTCTTGCTGAGTCTAATTATGATGGCCGCCAAAAAAGCAATTACAAGAAAATGGAAATCAAAGTCTAAACCAACTTTACTAGGTGTAATGAAGATACTAACAAGAGTTTAAATAACTGGAACTGGAATCTTTAGAAAAGGGTAGGAGCAAATTACATAGGAATAAATAGGATATGTGGGATCAATACATGCAGAGGAGGAACAAGGTTTAAAAGAAAGGATTTGAATGAGCTATGTAATGGTTGACTAACAATATCTGGATATGTTAAAGTGATGCATAATGTTTGCAACTACAGTTGTGTCAGCACGGTTTGGAATGTATAATGTTTGCAAATGAGATTGTGTTGCTATGGTTTATCATCATTTATATAAATGTCACATGGCCTGTTTCATACATGATGATGTAATAAAGATGTTTCTTGTTTAAAAAAAAAAAGAGTACTAAAGAAATTTGCACCGTTGCCCTGGGTGAGGGCTGATAGCATCCACATGTAAGAATAAGCTCCACGGTGAACACACAAACAAGCAGTATCTTTGGCATACCTCTCCAGACCCCTTTCTCATTACTCCCTCTGCCCGTCAGTGCCTTTTAGTGATCACTTTCCCACAGTAATCTACTTTTAATAAAGTCTTGCATTCTTTCGCTCTTTCTGTCTTTCTCTCTCACTCACACACACACACACACACACACACACACACACACATTATTTTTCAAGGAAGGCTGATAATATCGTCCAGGACTATAGCCATCTGTCCTGGCCCAAGGTGGTAAGCTGCTACCACTGCAGATTACCAGACTGTGGACCTCTTAGTTACTATTTCAATCTTGCCAATAAAGTTAAATAATTATAAACAGAAGGTTTTGTATGTCACAGGTGGATGATAGCAGTTTGTAACTATTTAACAAAAAATCTTATCAATTTATAAACATGCAAATACATGGCTAGCCATGCTCTTTTTAAAAGTGAATAAATAAAAATATTTTATTTAAGAAAGAATGTCTTAATTAGTACAGATAACAATTACATATGGAGGGAAATTTAAAACTGTACACGGAAAAAGAAGATTATCCTTTTGAATAGTTTGTAAAGTAGACTTTTTCCTGGCTAGTTTTATCTGAAAGAATTAACAATGCCTAACCAAGAGGAAACACTCATACCCTGATCATCTGCATATGAAAAATAAACTGTACAAAACACCACATTGATACCACAAACAAGACTTTCCAAGATGGCTGCACACTGATCAACAGCTTAATTTCAGCTCTTCCAGTCTGAAAAAGGAAGTGGTGGGTAAGGGACAGTAATTCAGATACTGGCTAGAATGTACACTGCCTGGATGCTAGCAAAGAAGAAACTTAAATTCAACTAGAAAAGGTGAAGAGAAAAGACTGGCTGGGAAGAATCCTGCAGCTGTTCAGCAAAAAGCAATACAACATACAGCTTTGGTGCAACAAATGGCTTCCAGTAATATATAGGAAAAATAATTCAGATGTGCTCAGAGCTAATTAAAATTAATAAAATATTGAAGGAGTATATCAACTCAAATAACACAAGACTGGAAAAAATGAAAGAAGCTTTAAACACCTATTCAGATGAACTGATAAAACTGCAAAATTCAGATGACAAAATGAGGAAATAGGCTGGCTGAGTATGAGATTGCTCTGTAAGAGTTATTTCAAAAAATGGTCGAATTGGAGGACAGAGCATGCAGAGAAAACCCAATATTTTCATTCTTTACCAGGGAAACTGAAAGGAACAGACTATTAGTTCTATGAAAGCGAAGACTAGATAAGCAATTCACAAGAAACAATGGGAGGACATATGCATGGCTCCTCAATATGCAATAAAGTCTAGAAGATTTAGGAGTTTTGCTTGGAACTGTTTTTCCTGAGCTAGATGACAAATGTTGGAGGTGTGATGGGGAAGAAATAGGTAACTAGAAACACAAGTTTTGAGATTGTAATGAGTTGGAAGACTTTAAAAATTCCCTACAGAGTACTCTGTCAGAAATATTGGGTAAACAAATGGGTGTTACTAAGGAAATTATTTTTTGAGCTGAGATACAGGATCTGAATTGTCTAGACTTAGTAAGGCCTTGTTAAGTTTAATTCTAGTGGCTACCAAAAAAGCAATTACTAGAAAATGTAAATCAAAGTCTAAACCAACTGTGAAATAGTGAATATTGTAGCAGAGATAAAAGGACTGGAAGAGGGATGTTTAGAGAAGGGTAGGAGCAAATTACATAGAACAAAATGGGACTTCTGGGAAAAATACATGCAAAATAAGGTTTAAGGGAAGGCAGAAATTGAGGAATTTTATATAATGTAGGATTGATGATAGTTATATAAAACAATATAAGTGATGTATAATGTTTGTAACTGGATATTTGTCTATATCTTAAGCGATAATTCTATAAACGTATTAAAAAAGAACTACAAACTAGATAAGGTGTGCAAACCTTAGCATCTTATTCTTTAGTGGAAGAAAGATTGTTTGCAGAGACACAAATGCAGAAACAAGTCAGAAGTTACAAGCTGCAGAGTAATTCTTCTTCACTTAAGTTTTTTTTTCTCTAATAGCTGCTGCGCCATCTGAATTAAGTAGTTTTATAATGTTATAAGCAGCTTTAAGTTGCAATACATACCTGTTTACTGTGAAGATTAAAGGTTAACAAGGGATCCAGCCACAGACCAAGGTATCTGAAAGAAGAGACCTAAGTAACTGTAGTGTTAAAGGGTTCTAAATGGTCAGCAGATGAGAAACACATCAGTCACCGAGGGGTAGACTTAACATGTGAACATATGACATAGCTTGGATTTTTCACAATCTTAAGTCAAAGTTAACTCAAAGAACACCATTCACAGAGCTGTGTGAAGTCATTTTAAGGTAAGATTGATGGAAGGAGTTGTGCAAAGGGTGATCATGCCATCAATATCTAGGGAAAAGTTGTCCTAGTGTCAGACAAATTCGAATGCATTTTGACTTCATCTGTTACAGATGAGTGATAATCTTTAAAACAAAGTAGGGGACATCAGCAAATCAGTCAAACTCCTTGACTGAAAGTAATTAAGTAGACGGATATAATTATCCATGTCAAAACCTCTTTAAATTAACAATAATGACCTCCATTTAGCTGACTTAGGCCAATTGTTTTGTTTATTATTTAATGAGTGGAAATGAAATGTTTTCATCAGCATGCAAACCATGCATTTGAAAGAAGGCTGTATTTTTTACTCCATTTAAGGACCTTTGAGTAGACAGGTTTCTTGCTGATCCTAGAAAGGCACAGAAGGGTGCATATAGCTCTGAGGTAACTGAAGGGTTTTTGGATTGAGTTGACCTTGGAAGATAAAGAATTACGATGTGCTTCAGGAAGAAAGGAGAGTACCTATGGTAAGAGACAAGAGGTAAGAGGAAGAAACAAAATGAAGCTTGAGACAATTTTAAGTAAGGTGGAGTGAATTTCAACTGTGGGAATAAAACGTGTGTCTGGAAGACCCAGCAGAAGGTATTGATTTCCATTGTAGTAACTGTCAGAAAGTGGAAATGATGAAAAAGAAATGAGTGATATGAAGGAGAAAGGAAGGTGAACGTTGGTCGTGCAGAACTATAGAAGATCAACAAAAGGGAGGGGAAGAAACTAAGCAGGAGATGATTAAATAACATAAATGCAGGCAGAAGTAACAAGGTCAGAAGTTTAAATGGATTTATGGGAAAGTGACTCGTCTACTATTCAGCTAACTCCAGGGCAGTCTAGAGAAGATTGCTGTTCATGACAGAAACAGTCACATTTTGCACGTTTTACTGTAAATCTAAATCTAAATTCATTTTGAAGTGGTTTACACTTAAGGCGGGGATACTGGAGATGGATCTTTTCCACATTTTTAAGTTATGGTTTTGTCATGGCATATTTAGCTGAAAAAGGAAAATAATAGACAAATGACAATGTACACTTGTGGCTTGGACATTAATGATGATGCAAACAAAATTGAAATCAGGCATAATAGAACAGTTCTTACAAAAACATGTTTGCCATTAGAAGATTATATTGATAATGTTATTGAACAATTTTCCTTTATTGATTTATCAGACACCCAGCCATTGTCAGAATTACAGCTAAGAATAATGTGCCAAAAAAGCAATTACTAGAAAATGGAAATATAAATCTAAACCAACTATCCTAGAAGTAGTGAGTATAGTAACAGAGAAAATAACTGGAACTGAGATCTTTAGAAAAGGGTAGGAGCAAACTACATAGGAAAAAAAATGGGAATTGTGGGAACAATACACAGAGGGGAGGAATAAGGATTAAAAGAAGACAGGACTTAAATGGGCTATGTAATGTTTGATTGAAATGATTGGGTAGATTATGAGTGATGTATTGTGTTTACTGCTGGGAGTGTCTCAGTATGGTTTGTGGTGTAAAATGCTTACAACTAGGATTGTGTTGGTGTGGTTTGTTTTCATTTATGTAAATGTATGATTGCTTATGTCATAAGAGATGGTTTAATAAAAATCTTTCTTTAAAAAAGAACAGGAATTGAATAATTTATGTAATGTTGCTTAGGTTATATGATATATAACATCATTACGTGAAGTATAATATATGTAAACATGAACTTCTTAATACAGATTGATTACTTTTATATAAAATAAAATGTTTGTAAACATGAACTTGTTAATACAGTTTGATTACTTTTATATAAATGTAAATTTGCCTTTTTCACAAGTGATAATTCAATAAAGGTGTTTTTTAAAAAAGAATAATGTGCAGAATAATGTACACAATGTTTTGAAAATTTCTGGAGAGAGCATTAGTAATAGAACAGAAGGAGTTTTAACACTACAACAAATCAGTGAATGGAAAAACACTGGCTTACTGGAGTTCTTTAGTTGTTTAGTTTTTCCCAATCTTCCCAAGTTAATTTTAAAAAAAATCTGAAAAAACAGAGAAAGCAAAGTTATACAGAAGTAGTGGAAAACCAAGGTTCAAATGAGGACAGCAGCCACTGCATGACACAGACTGATTACAAGAATGGAGATATAAAACAGTGGGACAGGATATGAAACCATGGGACAGCAAGAAGTTTTGTCAGAAGTACAAATAAATATAGTTAACATTTCTATTTTTTCACTCTGTGTAAAATATATGTGTGTTTGATGGCTTTATAACTATGCACCTTCTATTAAAAAGGTAAACAAAGTTAGCTTACTACTCTTGAGTAGGCCAAGTGTCCTGTCAGATGATTGTGTCTAAGTAAGATGTTCAGTCACTGCCCTCTTAACAAGTTGTAACATTATAATCAGAGGCTCTTGAGTTGTTACAAATAATCACTGGTTTAATAAATGTATTTTTAAAGTAAGTTGTCTAAAGACATCTCCTGCTGTGGTTTTCATTCCAACTTCTTTGGTGTGCTGTTTTGGTTTTAATTGTCTATGCCCATGGAGCTGGTTATGAATACATCTTAAATAGGTTGGATCTCTGTGATTCTTTTCATCTGGAGAGAAATAGAAGAACAGAAGGTCTAACTGAGCCTGTACACAGAGAATGAAATAATGGAGGTTTGTATAGGGATGAGACTGCTTTTGAAAATATATCAACTGTGGTTTTGGCACAATCGAAGGAATAAACATAGGGGCAGTCTGTGAGAGATCAAGCAACAGAAGTGGCTGTTTAGAAATGTAATTGGAATGAGCTGTGAGTAAAACAAGTAGTGAGATCAGATCATTCTGAAGAACCGGACTGAACTAATGGTGCAGTGGTCTGTGAAATTATTACCTGGTAACAGCAGAGCAAGATGCAGCAGGAATGTTCATTAACTGAAAATTTGAAATTGACGTTGGGAAAAGGCTGAGCAGTCAGGTTCGGAAAGTTGAGGACAGAGATCAGAAACAAAGTTTAGGTTTGTGCCTCCCAAGATTAATGAAATGTTGGTTGAACACCAGAGGTTTTAAGGTTATCTCTTATGGAAAGAAATGTTTTCATTAAAGCTGGTAATGAGATGTGAATGCTAGTTAAATACAGATCAATATAACTAACCACACCAGCTGTTTTGGGGATTATAGAATGTTAAAAACAAAAACTGAGACGGAGGAAAATAATATTTTTAATAAAATGTCAAGTAAAAAACAACACCTTCCTTACTAGAGGCTTCAGTCCACCAGGAAAACTGCAATTAAATGTAAAACACTTGTAGTCCAAAAAATGGCAGGTAGTTCCAGTGTAAAGAACTCTTCTTTATTCAACCACAGACGTATAAGCACATTCACAGATAACTTCTGCTTCTTCAGATACAAATGCATGCTGTCTACTGTGTAACTTATATACCTTGAACCAACTAATTAAGTCACAATCATCTTAAAGAAACATCCTTCATTAAGTAAAAACATGCAGTTCTTCACTGTGTAAACATGATTTTAAAAAGTATAATGCATGACAAATACATAAAAAACATGTATAAAGAATACATATATAAAAAATGCACATATAAATATACAAACATAAAAATGTGCTCAAATATAAACATATACTGTTAAAAATCTCTAATACTTAATATAAGTAAACATGTCATAAAATGACTTAACATTTCATTTATTCAATGGTCTTGCTTTAAGTTTTGGTCCTATGGGTATCCTGTCGTTTAACCCATGCCCAGAATCTGCTTTCAGTTTTATAATCCATTTTGCCTCAAGCTGTTCTATCCTGTTTCTAATGTCCCCCATTCTGATGTTGTCATATATTTTACCTAACACTAAAAAAGTAAAATTGTGTGTGTCATTCACTGTAATATGATTAGATAATGCACTAACATCACTTTTTTTCTGTATCTGGAACATATGTTCTTTGATACGCTCTCAAAGGGCTATATCTGTTTTTCCCACATAGAAACAAAAACATACTGAACATTGGGCTAAATAAATATGTTCTGAAGCACATGCAGCTGAAACGTTAAATACACATTCCCTGCCTGTGTCAGGATGTAAAAATCTATTACTGTTACTTATATATTTACATAATGAACATCTCCCACATGGACAAAATATATTGGAGAGAAAGGCATGTATCACAGAGAATATTGTTTTGTGAAACCATCTTCCATGCTACATAAAGCAAAGTACTTCTCTTACTCTATTCAAATGTAATTTAAACAGGTAGATGGATAACTGCAAATTCACACTAGTTTTAGCACCTCTGGATAAGGGAAACATGCAAATGTCTCAACATATTCTTATTCGTCCCATCTCTGGGTTATTCATACCAAAATGTAAGGCCCAGAAACTACCATGGAATATAAGGCTAGCCTTCTTAACATCATCAAAGATCAATAGCCTTGTAAGTAGCTATGAATCTCTGATAGCCATATATCATGGTAATGTAAGGTTAGCATTCCTAATCTCATCACATATCAACAGCCTAGTAAGTACCTATGATATCTACATACAGCAATTGTTTACTGATATGCCCTGTTTCACTTAAAGTCTCTGTTTTTGTTTGATGTGAAATGGAATGGTGTAGATGCTGGTGGAGTTTTTGTAAAGAGAAACACCATGGCTTTGTGTACTGATGGTGTCCATTGGTGGGTGCCTGCTTTTGCTACTTAGAAATGACATAATGCTACAAATGGGAATATGTTTAAACAAGTAACTCTTGCCCTTTCTTCATGGTTGTGTAACTACAGAATTAAAGTAAGAAGTTTTGTGGGCAAAGGCTATGCTTGGATAGGGTACATGGACTTTTTTGTTTGCAGAAAAAGTATTTTTTTGTAATATCAATCTTTTGATGTTGATAGTAGTAGACATGATATCTTTGTGTTTGTTGTTTTGAGATGGATCCATGGATACTGACAACTGTTGCTGGGGTTTGGTCTTGGCTAGCTTTGCTCTAATCGAATAATTACTCAGTGCTAAATTACATATTATTTCCCAATATAATGCACTTAGTAATTACTTAGTGTTAAACTGCATATTATTTCCCAATGTAATGCACTTAGTTTGATGTGAATGAAACTTCTTAAAAGGCTGCTCCTAGCTAAGGTATCAAAGTTAAAATAATGCATAATGAATTACTACACTCTTGTGGATGTTTTCTGCAATGTTTAATAAAACTTATTGTTGGTAGTGGAAAAATAAAGTTATGCTAAATGAAAATGTAACAGACATCTTTGTCTTGCTAATCTAAGGAATGGACTGTGAAATGGGGTCATGGCTACCTAGACTTCACCAAGGCATTTTTTTTATTTTGTTCCTACTGTATTTGCTTTCCATCAGCTGTGACTGCTAGCCCTTGTCTATCATCAGCTCCACCTTTTCAATCACCTTTCCAATTTATCCTTCGGACATGGGCCCTACAAGTAGGGAGATCCTTAGTGAAAGTAGTCAGGAGAAGTGTGCGCTGAAGAGATCAGGATGTCTTTATATAGCACCATTCTGATAGCTGTGGAGGGATTTTTTTTGATTGCCTGGCCCACTGTCTTACCCATTTTCCAGTGTGCATTAAATATGCACTTTCCTATGAAATAACAACTCTAACTTCCATCAGTCTGTTCCCCCATACCTACCTGATGATAACTTCCATCAGTCTGTCCCCCCATACCTACCTGATGATTATCTGGTGCACCTCAAGGACTTCACCCTATTCATTCCCCTGTGAGGTTGAGAACTGCCTATGACAGTACTCACACAAGCAGGCCCCAGCGGATTTCCACTTAGTGCATGACCCCACTCCTGGTGACTGTTGTGCATGCCTACCTGATGATCATCTAGGGCACCTCATTGACTTTACCCTATTCATTTCCTGGTGAGGTTGAGAGCTGCCTATGACAGTAGTCACACAGGCAGTCACCAGCGGATTTCCACTTAGTGCATGACCCCACTCCTGGTGACTGTTGTACATGCCTACCTGATGATCATCTAGGGCACCTCATTGACTTTACCCTATTCATTTCCTGGTGAGGTTGAGAGCTGCCTATGACAGTAGTCACACAGGCAGTCACCAGCGGATTTCCATTTAGTGCATGACCCCACTCCCAATGACTGTTGTGCATGGCTACCAAAGTGAAGGCTTGCCACACCCTCCACCAGAGCCTGTATATCATATACATATAGTGAAGGCTACAGCATGAATGCAGCTTGGCAGATTCAAGCTCATGCTGCTAGCCCATATACTAAATATCATGCATCCATGCCCCAGGAGTATGGCAGTGTCTGCCTTTAACCACCCCCCCAACCACCTCTGCCATTGGTTATGTCATTAATCAGTTTGATCCAGGAGTTGTAGTTAGGCCTTCATCTTTTTGTTCCTTAGAGACTTTACCCTATTCATTTCCTGGTGAGGTTGAGAGCTGCCTATGACAGTAGTCACACAGGCAGTCACCAGCGGATTTCCACTTAGTGCATGACCCCACTCCCAATGACCGTTGTGCATGCCTACCAAAGTGAGGGCCTTCTCCCTGAATGCCTCGCTGTAATATGTAGCGACTGTCAGGAGAGCCAACCGTGGTGATACTTCCAACTTTGTAAAATTACGACAGTGGGCCTGTCCCTGAATTGGAAGAGGTTTCTACAAGAGGTTGGCCATTCGTGATTAGCCTTACTGCTCATAATAACCCTTTCTGAATCCCAGGCTAGGTCTTCCTTCAGTAATTTAGATAAAAAATTTGTTATGGAATTGCCAGTTGTTCCCTTAGTCTCTGTAATTTCTAGGTTGACTCCTGTCAGGTCTCATTGCCTGTGCACCTTTAATGTTTGAAGAATTTTCAAGGCAATGGAAGGACTAGAATTGTCTTCCTTAGTCTGTATTCTTCTCCTGGCTAGATTTGATGAAGCCCTGTCTTCCTTCAAGATTATGGAGCTGAACTGCTCATTCAGCTGTCCTATTTTTTCACTATCATTTTCTCTCGTCTTTCCATCCAGTATAGCTTTGTTATACCTCTGTTTTTCTTTGCCACCTTATGTCCTTTTCAAACTTTTTCCTCCATTCTAGATTGAATTAGAAATCTTTTCCTCATTTTACAATTTAGATCTTTGTTTTCTAACTGAATTCCCAGATTCCTTTTGTTTTGTTTTTTATTGTTGTTGTTTTTGTTTTTATTCTGGCTTCTTCTCAGAATTAAGTTTAACTCAGGCATTAAAAAGTATTTTTTTTTACAGAAAGAGTAGTGAGTAAATGGAATAGGTTACCTGAGTGGGTAGTGAGTCTTCCAGGAAGGTCTGAAAATGGTGGTTGGCTAAGAGAAGGAGCAACTGAATGATACTAATTATATAAATATGGCAGACTAGTCACTGGTCATTTTCTGCAACCCTAACTAAGTGATTTAATTTTTCCTTCTTTCTGTTTCTTTATAGTTGCTAAATACTGTATGTTTTTTCCCTGTAACTTTTGATGCTACCTCATTTGAAGATAACATTACTCTTCCCTTCTTCTTGATTTGCGTAGTTATGTCACTCATGTGTATGCTGTTTCTGTGGTGGAGCTGTTAATGTCTCTCCATTGCTCTTTCACACCACCAAAATATAGTTTTGCAAAATCATTTTGGAGGATGTAGCCATTTTTTTTTCATTTGACCCCCTGAAGTGATAAGGACCCCCACTTTTGCTTTTTTAAACTCTCAACTTAAAGTTTTTGGTAAAAGCCACATTGATGACCTGCAGTCCTTTCTCCACCATCATTTCAGAATGCCAGAGTTCTCTTTCTTAAGTAACTTTGACAGTAGCTACCTGATATGTACCTACTGTAAGACAGGAAGAGTGTAAAAGACTGGCTTTTGTGTTCTGGCACTGATACATTTAAGGCATTAAAAATAGCACCTGACTTGTCCTGCCCACAAAAGTTCCCACCCCATTGCCATCTTAAAGACACATGCCAAAGGTGGCATTGTATTCAAAAACAAGTCTGATATGCCATACTCTTACCTATATGTTAGGCAAGACAGAATAATTTTTTTATTATCTTAGCTACATGTTGGTCAAAGGCCACATTGCTCTATCAACTCTTAGTGGTGTTTTATCGATGTAGTAATTAACTTGCATTGACAGTTTACCAAAGGGCATTATAATGCAATTTTGGCACTGAGGTTTAGGCCATGGCTTTGGCACAAGTCATTTGTGTTAGATCAGTTACAAGATGTTTGTGTCTTGGAGGCCTTTAAAAGTACCCTTGACTTCCGAGAAGTAGATGTCAAACAGGTGCAGACCCAGCACAGTGCCCTGGGGTACTCCACTGGTGACCAACCCCTTGGTGGGGGTGGTCTCAACATTCCTGACTTCCTGGGTCCTGTCAGTGAGCTAGCCGTCAATCCAGCGAGTTATGTAAAAGTTTACATCTAGCTCAGAGAGCTTGTCAACAATGCCTGAGTAGGGTATTGTATCAAATGCCTTAGTCATGTCAAGATATGCTGCATGCACTGTTCTACCCTCATCCATTGCCTTGCTGACCCTCTTAAAGAACTCTACCAAGTTAATTAAGCAAGACTTTCCCTTAACAAAGCCAAATTCTGATGATTCCAGTGTCTGTAGGTTGCTGATGTCCTTGTTTATCGCTTACATGATAATTCATTCCATGGCTTTGCATATTAGGCTTGTTAGACTGATAAGTCAGTAGTTCCCTGGGTTTGTTGATGGTCTGCCCTTGTGAAGGGAAATGACTGTTGTGGTCCTCCATTCACTTGGAATATAGCCTGTTAAAGGGTAGTAATTGAAGAGTGTGTCAAGTAGTCCTGATAGGTTATGTTCTAGACTGTTCAGGAGACAGCCAGGAATGTCGTGGGATCCATGGTGGTAATGTTCTTGGCTTAAGCAAGTGCTGGCGGTACCTGGTCTCTACTGATAGCTGGAGGAAGTATGTTAGAGGGGACTGCATGTGGTGGAGCTGTAGGGTGAGTGGGAAGTGGTTTGTTATGAATTTATCAGCTAGTAAATTTGCTATGTCACCCTGATTCAGTGTAGGTGGTACTGATCACCACCAGTTCGGCACACTGTTGTGTGTTACCTCCATAGCTCTCAACCTCTTAGCACAAAAAATCTGGACAAAGCCAAAATAATGGGGGGGGGGACCACCAAAAATAGGAACACATTTTAAATATTGCTCTTATAAAATTAGAAAGTTGCTAGAATAAAAGGTTGTGTGTTACCATGCATTTTATGAAGGATATGAAGTCTGAAACTCAAATAGCTGTCATTATTTAGTAAATTCAGTCTTCACTGATTTACCACAAAAATTCAGAAAATAACAAATTTTATAAGGAAAAGTCCAAAAATGTGAGGCAAAAATCTGGACAATTGAGAGATTTGGTTACCTCTAAGGTTCTAGACATATCTGAAGAAGGCCTTCTGATTATCCTAGCCTGCAAGGCTATCCTGACCTCATTGTTGGCCTTGTTGGACTTAATTAGACCTGGTAATTCTGGCCTATAGCATCTCAATCTATATGAGGCACAGTATGCAACATTTTTGTAAGTTACAAGCTTTAAGGGTAAAACATATAATTTTACAGGAGGTTAGAGAATTTCTGAAGAAGCAGAAATTGTGTTACCTTGAAATTTTATTTTATTTTAAAGCACATGACTCAGTTACAGTATTGTGGTTTCTCTCGGTTTATTTTCCCCAAGTCTTTTGGGTTTCTAATGACAGGAATGGACAGCACTCCCAAGTCAGGGTATGCTTTAAAGTTTATAAAATTAATATTGTTTCAATCTTTGATGTCAGCCTAAACTTCTCTTTGTAACATGTCCAGAATTGACTCCTTCTGCAGTTCATACGGAGTTACATGTATTGTTAGCATATCTAAATACAACAGTAAATTCTTTTTTATGAGACCCATTGCTCCTACTACTATTGGAACCGTCTGGACATCTTTCTTCCACATTGCTCTCATTTCTGCCTGCAAATTCTGATATTTTACTATTTTGTTTCTCTCTGTATGTGAGACACTGTAATTGCTAGATGTAGCAATTTCAATGACTGATGTTACTTTTGTCTTTTTTCATGGATTACTATATCTGTTTTTCTTATGTCTATTTTTTTTTAATTGTTGGTAATAGGTGATCCCATGTGATGTACACTTCATCATTCTATATAATGCTTTGTGTTTCATGTTTTCACTGCCTCTCAGCTACTTCTATAATGTAGTGTTTGCACAATTCCCAGTGCAATAATCTTGCCACATTATTGTGGCTTTCAGTTTACAGGTCCTCTGCTATGAGTATATCACACACAGCAACAAGGTGTGTGACTGATTCCAATTATTATTTTATAGACTTTGTAAACTGACTTGAATGTGGTCCATTATGCTGTGCTAACATTATTAACCTTTCATCTTTTGGTTTCAACTCGCCTCTCCTTGACAATTTCTGCTTCAAATCCTGATCAAGATAAGGTTGTTCCAGGCAAACTCTGTACATGCCACTATATTTGTGGCTTTTCCACAATTTGTTCTCACTCATCTGATCCTTCACCTTATTTATTTTTTTATTTTATTTTTATTTTACATTTGTTAACCGGGGGTGTCTGACTGAACCGAAAAGGCCCTTTTTCAGCAGAGGACCGGGGAGAAAAGCTCCACAAAGAAAAATTACAGACACATTTAGTTATTTAGACATGATCAGTATACACACAAATGACAAGAGACATGTTTTTACAGTTGTATGCGGCACATAAACAGTTACAGTGGAGAGAACAAACAAAAAAATATTAATTTTAAAAATAAAGGTAATTAATAGATTTGTGGTGTACAGCTGAAATTTGGAACATAGGTAGAATACATACATAGTACACAGGTACAGTACATACATTGTAGATTAGCCAGTGTTTGTGAGTAAGACGGAAAACTATTATCAAGTGCTCTAGATTTAGTATGTATATGTTATCCGCTTTCACTAGCCTGGGGAGCTTATATTCTTTCTTTTGTTTTTTGGCACATTCACTTGCTATCTGATTTTTGAATACTTCTGGTTTGATTTCCTTTCCCACTTCCTACCTGAATGCTTCTGCTAAACTAAGCAGAGAGGTCATTATATACTCTCTCTTCTCATGTGTTAAAACTTTGACTATGTTTGATCTGACAACATCAACAGATATGTATACAGTCCCATGATCGCAGATCTATATATATAACCAATTTCAAAGAGGCCCATACCTCCTTTAGAGCAAGGTTATATATAATCTTTGTGTACACTAATTTCTATGTATCATTTGAGAACCATGAAGCATCTTTTATGTTTTTCTGTCCAACTGATCCAATACCTTTTGAAGCCACTCTGTCACACCAAAAACTGTTAAAACAGGAAGAGCAAATTGATTTATAAATTGGACTTTATTGCTAGATATCAGGTATGTTTTCAATACTAATTTTAGTCTTCTAAAATATTCCTTACTGAGTTTTGTTCACATTTGCTCATGTTTTATTGCCTGTCCTTTATGAATTCCCAAGTATTTATACACTCCTTCCTGCTTAAGTTCTTTTATATCACATTCCTGTCCTAGACTGATATTTTTTTTGGTTGTGGAACTTTTTTGCTTTAAATTTTGCTTTCACACATTTATCAAGACCAAATATCATTCTTATCATCTTACATCATCTGAGAAAGTTTTAACCACTTGCAGTTGTGCTTTCAACTCCTGTTCTATAAAAAGTAAATGAGAAATCTTTAAGCAAGTTTGTTTTCTGGGAGCTAAATTATAACCAAGACCTAATTTGTTAAGTAAACAGTTTAATGGGCTCAGGGTAAGACAAAACAACAGCAGTGACAAAGAATCACCCTGGTATGCCTCCCTTTGAATTTTTATCCCTGGGATAACAATCTGCTCTGTCATGTTTTAATTGTAACTGTTTCATAGTCACTGCGATATAATTGATCAATGTGGGATGTATCTTATACACCTGTAGCACTCCTTTATCCATGAATGTGGGATGCTGTCAGATGTTTTTTTTTTGTAATCTGTATATGCCATACTTAGATTCTTCCCCTTTTACAATTCTTTATTATGACTTTATTTAGCCACAAATGATCCTTTGTTCCATGTGACTTTCTTTTGTTAGCCTTTTGTTCTATTGCCATGATTAAGTTTTCTTCTAAATGACTATAAACTCAGTTGACATTTATTCCAGTATATAGTTGTACATCATCAGAAAGCAAGTTTATTAGGTCTATAGTTTTAGGATAGCTTGCAGGTTCACTCTTAAGGAGTATAATTTTTCCTATTGTTAAGCAGTTTGGGATCTTTTTGGGATGCTTATATATGTTGTTCTTACTCGAGGCTAAATCTTCATGTAAAGATCTTAATACTTTTAGACACAAATTAGGTACTTCATGTGGGCCTGGGGTTTTCCAATTTTGGAGTTTTTCTTCATTTATTTCAATTTCTCTAGTCATTATTTAATCCGGCTGCCTTTGCCTATATTTATTTTCAAATATCTTTGATGCTGCTTTTTGTATTGATTAGTTTTGCTTTCTCCTTTGCATAAGTATTGTACCGTACTAAATCTCTTTTTATTTCCCATGTCTATATGTCTTCTTCAGAATCCTGCTCCTCTTGTTTCTCCTTACTTGGGGGACTCATTGTTTCATCATGTTGTGACATAACCTGTATTAGACTTTCTACACTAAATTCTTCACTTCACAGGTATTCCATAACTTCAGTTTCTATTTGTTTAACTTCTGCTTTTCTAATTTTCTGTTCTACATCCCCCCTTTGTGATCTTATTTTTGTATTGTGAAATTTTTTGTATCTGGGTTCCTTTGCCTGTATTTCTCTTCATATATCGTTGGAGCTGATTTTTTGCATTACTTGGTTTTGGCTTTCTCCTTTGAATAAATATTGCACCATATCGGATCTCTTTTGTCTTTCCCATGTCCATGTTTCTTTTTTACACCTTTCAGAAATCTCTACTTGTTGTTCCTTGTATTTTCTCACTGCCTCTGTCATTTCTTTTTCCAAGTGGCCCAAAGTTTCTTTGTCTATGTAATGTTTTTCATGCATCTGTTGTATTAATGAGCACAGCAGTTTTTCTTGTGCAGACATTTTTCTTTCCACTAATGTCTCTCAGTCTATTTGAATATCTTATGTCTTTAAATTGTGGGCTTCTTGCATAATAGTAACAATATATAAATTCTTCCTTATCCTCAATAGTCCAATCTATTATCTTTATGGCTCTTTTTTGGCCTGTCAGCTTTTGTGAATTTTCTGGACCACTATTACTCCTTCTACAAAGTGGGGGCCATCTTCCATCTGAGCCTGGCCTAACCACATTGTAGGAATGTTTCTGTGTCTTGAGGATTCTACACTGTCATTTTTCCAGTCTTGGCACCATTGCACATGCTAGAATTGGGCACTTTTGTATCCTGGGACTTGTGCACCCAGCTGTCTTTTTATTTTTTAACCTACCTCTGTCCATGACATATGCTATATAAAATGCAGTCTATATATGAGTGTCATCATGGTGAGATTTTTTTAAAGCAGGATCCGCCATGTGAAGGTACTC
Organism: Protopterus annectens; assembly: GCF_019279795.1. Classification (NCBI taxonomy): domain Eukaryota; kingdom Metazoa; phylum Chordata; order Ceratodontiformes; family Protopteridae; genus Protopterus; species Protopterus annectens. The sequence goes on from NC_056750.1 coordinate 644,059,018, forward strand.
ACCAAGACTTGAGGATGAATTCAGTTCTAGCAAAACTACTCTCCTTTTCATGCTGATTTTATGATCTCCCCATCCGGACCCACTGAGGTTCGGTACTTACTGCCTTATGATGGTGCAGCTCCTAAGCTGCCAGAGGCAGCAGCAACAACATTCCATGTCTACGTATGTAGATTAGTCCCAGTAGGCATATGGCCTATTTTCAGAGGGTGGCATTCATACTGACTTGGAGATGTGTCACCAAAGTAGTGGAGAAATTCTGGGAAATTCCACTTTGATAAGTGACATACTATCTTTTGGATCCACCTGAGCTACCACCAAATCCATCAGATGGGACCTCCATCTCTCTCTCTCTCTCTCTCTCTCTCTCTCTGTAGGCTTTTTTCAGTTTACCACCTGTAAAGTTTATCAGTAGTAGTTAAGATTTCACTAGTAGCTACTGTACTTTTAGTTGACAAATTCATATTTAAACCATTAAAATCTATATTTTGAGCTAGTTCAGTTAAAACTATTGCTAAACTAGTAAACCTGTTCCGTGATCACAGAAAGTTTTTGATAATAGCAAGTTTGCAAAATAGTCTCCCTCCCCTCTGACACAGTGACAATGTACAGAATATTCTTATGAGAAAGCACTCTTCCACAAAAATAATTTCCAACTTTATTGCATATAACTGATCCAGTGGTTTTGTAATATTCTTTAATGTTGTACTGCATATTTTATTTTAAGTGTACCGCTGTGTGTAATTGGTGGTGAGGACAACTTTATATTTTGTAGATAAGTTCTCACATGGCATGATAATTTGTTTATCAGTCATGGCTGGGAAGTGTAGAATGAATTAAGTCATTGCAGATGTTTCAAACTGATGGGAATCTACATTCCAATCCAACAATTTACTAAAAATGTCTTCAGCACTTTCACTTCTGTCCTCTTATCAGAACTCATCAAGAAATAGTTTGCATTTCTTTTGCTGCTTTGTGTTTGGAGTGAATTCTGGGATTATATCTTTGCCTTTAGCAAATAGGTTTGCTTGTTAAATTATGATGTCCCATTCATTTCATTTTGTACGACAACAGTTTAGTGAGCTTCTCTTTCTTAAAACATACTGAAGACTGTAAAATCAGGCTTCCTTCCTCAAAACCCCATAACACTAAAGCAAGGACATTTATAATAAATTATTCTGAAACATTCCTGAAGTCTTTTTTTTTTTTGTATCTGATACAAATTCATTAGAGTGTTTGCCTTAATGAATAATGCTATGTTGAGCAATGTTAATGTTTGGAAGGTTTTTAGTAGTGGGACGCATGGCTGCAATAACTGAACTCTATCTTATTTCAGACATCCTGTGTAGACTGCAACCAGTTTCCTGTTTTAAAATGTCCTATTTGTCTGAATTACCACTGAAAAGTGCACATTCATAAAACTGAAAAATGCAGTAATTTCAGTGCATGATTGTGCTGCATATTCACCTACAATACAAAGAGAGTGTGAAGCACATGACATATGTATGTGAAGCTAGAGGATTAGGTTGGGAGGGTGGCTTAACGGCTAAGGTGTTTGCTTTACAAACACAAGTTGCAGGGTTTGAATCTCACAAGGGATAATTGGCTAGGCTTAAAATGGCTCTCAAGGGCAGTTAGCTTAGTACTAAAACTATGAACTATGATTGTTTTCACATATTCAGGCTTATACACCCCTCGGTTTTCCTGATTCATTTGTGGCATTCTCAAATCCTTTTCTTCTATACTCAGAGATGTCAGTAATGTGTCTTTGCAGTGCAAACAACAAATATAGTTGTAATTTCATCTATTTTTTTCTGTTTTTTTTTTTTTTTTTTTTTTACAAAATCAAATTTTTCATAAATCTTTCCAACATTTTCCATTCATGAGCTTGCTTGTTCTTTTTAACATGTACTCGGTATAAATACCTTTTGTTCTATGTGGGATACATAATCAGTAGTGCCACAGAAATAGATGGCTTCACTTCTTTGGTTTGGAAATGTATTCAGTGACTCATCAGCACACAAGTCAGTTAACTCGTTTTGTTCCCCCTTGAAAGATAATGAGCATGTACTTTTTCACCCATTAGCTATCCCTCTTTCAATTAATTGTAAGTGTGCTGACAGACTGGTGTCATACTCAGCAATAAGTTCAAGAATTACTATGATGTCACTGTTATATGGCTGCCCAGTTGTTCAAACTAGAAACTCTGAATGATAAGTTTTTATGACACTGAGAATAATGTGACATCCAAAAGTATCAAAAGTAGGTATTTTTTAGATTTTGGCTGAATTTGTTTCTAAAGACCAATATCAGGTTTCCTTCACTGCCATTAGCAGTGTTGATGATGGGTGTTCCTCTTTTGTTCTCCATGGTGGTAACAGTATTAATGATTAGTGCTTATCTTATATTATCCCCTGTCGTTAACAATGTTGATAATTAGCACTCCTCCTGTGTGCTCAATTGCCTGTAGTAATGTTGAAGAATACTCCACGTATGTCCTTTACAGCCACTAACAATGTTGATAAGTACTCCCCTTGTGTTCTCCATTGTTAGGAACAATGCTTATGAATGAGTATTCCTTTCATGATCTCCAGTCTTATTAGCAATGCTAATAATGAGTACTCCTCTTGTGTTCTTCTCTGCTAGTAATAATGCTGGCAATGAGTATTCCTATCATGTTCTCCACTGTCAGTAGCATTGCTGATAATGAGGATTTCTTTCATGATCTCCACTTTCAGTAGCAATGCTAATGATGAGTACTCCTCTTGTGTTCTTCTCTGTTAGTAGTAATTGTGATAATGAGTACTCATATCAATGTCATCACTGTCAGTAGTATTGCTAATAATGAGGATTCCTTTCTTCATCTCCATGCTTAAGTAACAATTCTGATAATGAGTACCACTATTATGTTCCCCACTGTCAGTAACACTGCTGATGATGTTCAGTACTATCATGTTTGAGAAGCTTTGTTTTTCAAAGTTCATACTTTTTTTTGTTCACGACCTCCACAACAGTTAGTTGCTATTTTCCAACTGGTTGTTTTATGCTGCTAATTTAAAGGTAATTGCCAGTTGTACCTTATTTCTACTTTATCTTAGTAGGAACAGGATTCCCAACTCAGTTTAAGGCAAACAAGCAAGACTGAATAAATGAACACCATGTCCCACATAAGTAAAAGCATGCACAACTTGTTTTTAGGGAAACACTTACAGGTCCACAAATTCCACTTATAATTTGTTAAGGGCTCTCTGTCTGGGACGGTGCTATATGCCCCTTTCCTTCCATCACCCCTCATTCTAATATTTTATTCTTGAGTAATAGTGTGGGCTAGTATTTCTATATATCAAAAGCCTCCCTCACTTCTATTGCACTATTTGTTTAGCTGCTAGCTGATTAGGAATTTTCTAGTATCTGGCAAATTGCACTTAAATTCTGTCTGTTGAGCCTCTCAAAAGATGGTTTTCTGTGCTCATATCAAGAATGGGAAGGCTTGCTAAGCTGAGCTGTGCTTTGCTGCCCTACCAACCCCACCGTACAACATTTCCTTTATTAAAGCTGTTCATCACCTTCCCCCCCACTTCCCTTCAGCTAGTCATAAAGCACCACAGCAACAAACTTCCCATGCTTTCTCCACCAATGAAATCAAACTATACCCACCTACCTGCTGTCATTTATAGCCACTAACCCTCCCACATTAACATTGTCCTTGTCTTTAATTCCCATGCTTCCTTCATCTTTCTCATAAACTTGAATAAAATGAAGCACATGAACTACAGACACTTTGAATAGTATAGAGTATAACATACACACCTAATAAGTGTAATAACCATGCAAAAACCAGGTATCATCTTACTGTTTATTTCCAGAATGATTCTATCAGGATATCTGCTATTAATATTTACTTCAACATTCCTCTACCTAAACTATACAAGGTCCATGCTAAACGTATACAACCCTGCCCGTCCTCTTTGTTCTGAACACCAATTCCTTCTCCAGGTACATAAACCCAAACTTCCTGCAGGTCAACTCATACTCCTGGACTATTTCCAAAAAATGGAATAACATCCCAGCCATTTTAAGCCTTCAACCAAGACCATCTAACTTCAAAAGTGCACTGCACAATCACTTCTCATCCATGTGGATTTGTAACTGCTCAGTTCCCTCCTCAGCCATTACCTAAATTCAAGACTTCCAGCCTCATACCTTCCTCTCTCCTTATTTCCTCCCTCTGTGCCATCACATACCCTTACCCTTATGCCAAACCACTTACCTTTACTTCTATGCCCTAATTTCATATCCAGATTAACACTCTATTTGATACACCCCCTTACTCTGTGTACAACAGCTCATTCTTCTCTAAGCCAAGCATCGCTATAATAACACTCCATTTGATACACCCCCTTACTCTGTGTACGGCAGCTCATTCTTCTCTAAGCCAGGCATCGCTATATTAACACTCCATTTGATACACCCCCTTACTCTGTGTACAACAGCTCATTCTTCCCTAAGCCAGGCATCGCTATATTAACACTCCATTTGATACACCCCCTTACTCTGTGTACGGCAGCTCATTCTTCTCTAAGCCAGGCATCGCTATATTAACACTCCATTTGATACACCCCCTTACTCTGTGTACGGCAGCTCATTCTTCTCTAAGCCAAGCATCGCTATATTAACACTCCATTTGATACACCCCCTTACTCTGTGTACGGCAGCTCATTCTTCTCTAAGCCAAGCATCTCTATATTATGCCTTGGAACATTTTATAGTATTCCTCTTTGAATCATACTCCAATAAGAAAAACATTATTTTCTGTTTTATCAATTGTTTATGTAACTTCTGCAATTTTAAGTGCTATTTTAAGATGCTTTTTATGTAAATTATATTTCTGTTTTTTATTCTGTGTATGTTATCTGTTATATTTGTTTTTTTTTTTTTTTTTTTTTTTATTATGTGTGTGTTATAGGTTATATTTGTTTTTGTTTTTATTCTATGTATGTACCTTGGAGCTTTTCTCCCTGGGCCTCGACTGAAAATGGGCTAGCCTGGCCCAGTGGACTTTCCCGGTAAACATATGTCAATCAATAAATAAATAAATAAAATAAACTCTCATCTAATTAATCAGGACAAACATAATGATCCTTTTTAACACATTAGCTTGCTTACCTGGTAGAATAATTACTCAATGTATTTCATACTGCTAACAAAATCTTCCTATATCCACACTAATACACTTCTGTCAAGTCAAAGCAATGTTAGCAAAATGACTAAACACTCCAAATCTACTCATGATTCTAGTTTTACTAACCATTCCTCAAGCTGATCATCACTATCATCTTCAAGTTGGTGGCGCAGAATTAAATCCCACCCACAGACAAGGCAATAATCTTTAATCCAAAACACACTGCCATGTCCAGTACTACTTGTGACAAAGGTCCTAACTGGTTACTGCTACAGGTACTCCAAGAATCTGATAACAAAATATGTAGCTTTCTATATACCACCTTCTTCCCCTGTGATACCTTTACTGTCATCCTTAAACACCTTACCAAATATATGAAACACAGCAAGATTATTATTCTAGATTATCTTAACACCGATTGGCAAGAGCAGTAAAAAAGACATCTTTCTAGGCTTACCTCCACTTACCACGTTACTTACCTCCACTTACCACGTTACTTACCACGTTACTCATTTATTCACAGAAGGAAGTAAACCTGACCCCAGCCAGCTCACCTATTTCTTATTATTACTTACTGGCTACTTAAAGTTAAGAAATTACCTCCTGAAACTGTACTCACCCAGAATATCCTAACTCATCTGACATTGTTTTCTGTACAGAACTACTTACAATAGATTGGGGTGTACTGTACAGCTGTACAGACCCCCACATCAGCATGATCCATTTTTTTAAGCTTTTCTCACCCACTCAAGATAATTTATTTTCATGCAAAAAGATCCAACTTCAGATTAAGGTCACCCCATGGCTTACTAATGACTTGAATAAAAAATAAAACTAGTCAGTGCATAGCAAGGCTGGGAGGTAGCTTACCAATGATAATAAATTTTTTGAATTATAGGGGCAACAAAGAGGCAAAACTAATGCTCTTAAAGTGAACTATGGCAAGAATATGCACAAAAGGCACTTTAGTCAGCCTAAACAACTATGACAAACAGTGAAAAACATAGTAACTAACAAGCTGCTTCCAAGATATGCAGAATCTACTGAACTTAGAAATGGCATAAAATATAATATCAGGTCTGCAGCTTCGCGGTGGCATATTAAGCTGTCATGAAGCATGGACTAAGGGAAAAAAGGAATGTCTGTCATATTGTTTATGCCTGCTAAATGCAGCAGTTTAGCAAACATAATGAAAACAAATAAATAGAAAGAAAAACAAAGGAAATGACTCTGCTAACAAAAGTAGCTAAACAATCTCAAGGACTTAACATGGCTTAAAAATCTGCATTCATGAGCATAGGAAAATAAAATAAAGTAATGCAGTTTCATGTGTGTGTGGACATTAAATGCTTACATAACATATATATGTATGGTGTGGATTTGAAACGTATGTCAGCAACAATTACATCTCTTGCAGCAACTAGAGAATTTTAGGAGGAGGAACTATTTTAAATCAAAAATATAAAAATTGCAGCTACTAATAATAATACAAACACAAACCTATTTAATAGAGTGCCTATTTTCTAACAGTAATGCTGATAGCACATTTTCTAAGCACAAAAATACCCCCTAAAGTTCAGTTATATGGGAAATTACAGACCTTCCTGAGGGAGTTGAGCTTCACTAGACCTTTAATTGGTCCATTATATACCCAATAACTCCATCATCGGACATTATTGCTTGCTTAACAGGCAAATAGCATGGCTTTCTCCCACATTATTCTATTTACTGCTATATGCTTCCCCAGTAGCCAAGCATACAATAATATGGAGAGAGGCCAGATTACCAGAGCTATTTTTGTAGACACAAGACATGCCTTTGAGCTTTTGAGACAGTGGACCATACCAGACTGAGAGAGAAAAATATCCTGTTGTACTTTGTCTAACAAAGTAAATCTATGGTTTAAAAAGTATCTACCAGAGTGAATATTTTGGGATAGAAGATTACAATATCCATATAGAAAAACACTCTATATGCATGGGAGTCCCTAGGGTTTGATGTTAAGGTCCCCTTTTATTCTCACTTTTTATCAGCAACCTTGGGATTTCCCCTGATATCAACTGTCTTGTTTATACACATGACATTATTATTACCAAATCTGAAAATAAAAACTTACACTTCATCACCAGGTCTGTTAACTAGGGTGGGGCAAAGGGTGTGGCTGTCTGGGCACAAGCTTTTAGAGGTGCAATGAGTAATTGCTGATGGGGCATGAGTGCATTGCTGGTATTCATTTATGAAGCTGTGGGTGATATAAAGACTTCTTAAATTAATGCCAATACTGCATTTATCATGACAAAAACCATTACATTTGAGTGTGGAGTTAACTGTTTTCTTTTTTTTTTTTATCTTCAACTTAGGGAAGATCCTTTTTTTGTCCTGAACTTTGAATTGAAAGGGCACCAGTCTGGGTGACATGAAGCTTCCCAAGGCACTAGATGCCCTAGGTACAGCTCTGTCCATCTGCTAGACATGGCAGAAGGACTTTAAACTTCCAAGGTACTATGGAATTAACTTACAGCAAATACATTTACAGTTAATACAGTCAAATGTAATATATTTCTGTTCAATAGTTATTTATATTTTAGGAATGCAACCAGTATCACAATCTGTGACCCTAGTGTATTTTCCTTAGCAACAACTACATCCCAGAAAAAATGTAGGACTTGCATCTGACCCTAATCTTTCCAGTTTTCCTCACACAGAAATAGTCAACAAGATGCTGGCTTATCTGAAAGTTTGTTGTAAACTAACCAACCTACTGATTTGATAATCCAGAAGAGCTATAGTAGCCAATGGGTTGCTGCTCAGGCTATTATTTTATTTTACTTACAGCAGCAAGAAGGGTTAGAATACATACTGCCCAGCATTTCTATACTCCTTCCCAAAATAACTCAACTGTGCTCCAAACCACAGAAAACAAAATCATCAAAGCTATTTGTCCTACAATAAGGAACACTACTGTAACACAATATTCTAATGTCCCTGGATGTTACTGTCTGCTAGAGCCATGTTACTCTTAAATAACCTTGTCTAATTATGACTGAATAAGAGCTCCAGTCTTCCCTTAAAAGTAGTAATTTGAAAGGGTATAAACCTATTCTCAATAAGTATCTGAAAGTATATTTATAATGAGACCCCCAGACACGCTGGCTTCTGTTGGAGGAAAAACTTCCCAAAGGCAGCACATGCCTTTTGGAATGCCATTCCTGAAAGCATTAGGTAAATCAGTGGTGTGATAAGATGCAAGAACAAACTAAAAGCTCACATTGAAAGTGAATAAAAATACACTTCAAAGCTTCAGAGAAGCCAGACAGTAAGAGAGCATATTACCCTGTATTCAGCATATATTTATACAGGATATAACTACACTACTCCTGGAACAGGTTTCAACAGTGACATTCCAAGACAACAATGATGCATGCAAATGTAAACAGTGTGCTTAACTTTCTTTATGTAATTTAGTATAGTACAATATAAACCTTTTTCATTTGTTTAAGTGCTACACTAAATTAAATTCTAGACTGTAATCAGCATCTTCCTTTGCTGATATAGTGCAACTGTATAACCCTTTGTAATGCCAAAGCACAGAGCAGGTACAGCTTGTTCAGTTCAGGCTTAATTATATTGAAAAAGTTCCTCATCTAAATAATTTATCACCTGTTAACAATATGCCTCGGCTATATAAATATGTGCTTGACCATATGTAATGTGCATTACTAATAGATAAGGGAAGTCCTCTTTATACATTAGATTCATATTGAAGCTAATATTCCCATTGGGGTTATTCCCTCACTATTAATATTAATGTAATCTACATGCATACCATGCAAAACTGCTGTATTTTATATTGTTACATTGTATTAGTCATGAATTTATTATATCTCTCTTATAAAATGCAGGGACGTGTATAACACAGGTCATTCATTCATAGGTTCGTTGGGATTTCGTTAGATGTAGCATTTCTAACAGAGCTGGGTCAGACATGGCTTTGTAAGTCAAGCAGAGCTCGCCTCTAAGTAGGTGATATGAGATCGAGAATAGTTGGAGTTTTTGAGTCTGTCCATATAGGACAAGTGTTTAAGGCCTAGAATCCTCTTTGTAAGGTACTTTTGCATCCTCTCCAGTTGTTGCAGGTGTCTGGTGAGGTACATACCAAATGGGGCATTGTACTCGATTGGCCTAATGAGGGAAGAGTAGAGGGAGACAGTGACCTCTTTCTTCTTGGATGCAAAACCCTTAGTAATGAGATGTGCCACATAGAAGGACTTTCTGACCACCATGGCAATGTGGTGGTCAAAAGAGAGGTTGCTGTCAACCTGTGTTCCCAGATCTCTTGTAATGTCTTCTGTGTTTAGTGGACTACCATCGATGTGATAATTCATGTGAACCAGTTTTGAAGATTCCCTATATCCTTGTTTATTAAGTCCATGATGATGTGTTCCATAGCTTTGCATATCAGATTTGACAAGCTAATGAGGCAATAGTTCCCAGGGTCTGTAGTCGCTTCTCCTTTGTGGAGAGGGATGACTGTAGCAGTGTGCCATTCAGTAGGGACAAAGACTGAGGTGAGGCTGTGATTGAACAGGGCACATAGGTCAGGTGCCAGTTCACTCTGTAGTTCATGTAGAACACAGCCAAGGATATTGTCAGGTCCTATAGAAGCTGTCTTCTTGGCCTTGGACAGTGCAGTTTTATCCTGTGCAGTAGTAATACTGGGTGCCTGGCAATCTACTGGTATTGTGATTGGTCCTTTGGTGGTGGAGAGAGGGGTAAAGTTGGCCCTGAATCTGTCAGCCAGTATATTGGCAATATCTGTTGGCTCAGTATAGGAGGTACCATTGTGCAGTAGCTCAGATCAAATCCGGGTATTGCCGTGGAGATTCTTTACATAACTGTAGAAGGCCTTGTGGTTGTCTTTACTATCTGCTGCAATTCTGTTTTCATAGCTAGCTTTAGAGGATTTGATGAGGGATCTCAACTTTTTGTTGAGGCTGATAAGGGGGTTTTTCCAGTGTTGGGACTCCACCTTATTCCCCATCAGTTTCCTCCTTCTGTTGTAGAGTTTGTTTATGGAAGGGGACCACCAGATTGGCTTCCTTTTTTTTTGGACGAGAGCGTCTTGGTTCTATTGGGTATGGCGAGATCCATGCATTTGTGTACATGCTCATACAGTGCATTGGTGTATGATTCAGCGGTCATGCAACTATTCTCCATTTGCATGGGTGCCGTGAAGTTAGCCACCTCTATTTTTAGGAGCCCAAAGTTAGCTTTGGGGAAGTTTTTCATGGTGGTTACCTTTGCGGGGCGGGGTGGGAGTGATGTGGATTTCCAAGGTGATTCATTTTTGGTTGGATCTTACCAGGGAGAATTGACTAATGGTGTAGAGCAATGGTTGCCCATGTTAGTAATAACCAGGTCAATGATGTTGCTACCTCTAGTGGGGGTAAGAACGAACTGGTCCAGGGCATTGGAATTAATGAATTCCAGAAAACGTTGGCAAGTGTATTGGTACATGAGTAGTTTTCCCAATTAATGGAGGGGAAGTTGAAGTTGCCCAATATGAGAGCGTTAGGTTGGACCCTAATATTCTCTAGAGTGCTTAGGAACTTGGAGTGTGAGTCTTGGGACATGGTTGGGGACCTATAGCAGACTACAACCTGAATCGCTGTCTTACCCAATGTTAGCTGCACCTGAAGTATCTCTGATGCATTATGTTTGGCTACCAGTCTGGAGGTGTGCGCATCCTTTATGAATATGGAAACACCACTGCCTTTGGAGCTTCAGTCCAAGTTCTGGGGCCGAAAGGCATGGAATGAGTTATAGCCTGGTAGTTGCATTGCATGTATGTGTGTGTGTGTGTGTGTGTGTGTGTGTGTGTGTGTGTGTGTGTGTGTGTGTGTGTGTGTGTGTGTGTGTGTGTGTGCGTATGTAAGACAGGTGATCTGTACTATAACATGTATGTGCAGGGCAAGATCAAGCACAAGGTGACCTAGGCAGCTGACTTTAATGCTGTCAGGGCAGGTGAACCATACATTAATTAAAAAAAAAAATTTCCTACAAACATTAATTAAAACAAAATACCTAGATTTCCTGTTTAACATCCAAACCAAAATTTAAACACATGATTTCCTACTCTGTGTACCAACTCCATTCTCATCGGCTCAGCATCTGCCAGTGAAAGAGACTGATGAGGCACTCCACAGCAAATGAGAGAGAGAGAGCATTTTGTGGCATTATGAATACCAAGCGGACCTTTTTTTGCAACATTCATTAGGCAGGAATTGGAGCATGTTTGAATTTCTTTTTTGCAGCAGCAGCACGTGAATGGGAGATGAAAGAAATGCACCTTATTTTAGCAGCCCAAGGAGAAGGATGATGAGATGAGATGGACAGAGGAGGTGAAGCTGCCACCTTAAATAGCAGTTGGCTTTACCCAATGCATGTTATGTGAGGTGTGTGTGTTTGCATGTGTCTTTGTATGTCTGTGTAAAATACCCCAATAAGAGAGCAATGCCTGTTTAAGTGACTTTCTTAGAATCAAACCCTGAGGAAAGTGCCTTAATTCATAGGTTCATAGGTGTTTACTAGGCTAACGGCCCTAGAGTTTTTACAAGCCTAACCAAGTTATACTGTAGTTATCCTTACAAGCTTAGCCATATTTTACCTGAGCTACCCTAATTGAGCTTGTTAGATGGGCATTATTCACACAGAGAGTCTATGATCAGTACCGACTATCCCTGTCCATGAGGGACGTAGGCACCACCCCCGGGGTGAATTTGTGGTCTCCCATTTAATTATCCAGATTGAGCTTGAATAAAGTCTGTGAGGAGCTCTGCTTCATGTGAATTGGGAGTCTCTACAGCATGTTCTGTTAATGTCATAGGCTAGGTTAAGATCCCTGGAGTGGGTGACCCTTGTCCCATTTGATTTGCAGATGTGCAGCATTTCCATTGGGGTGGGGTTGGAGACTATCCTGTAGGCTAGGCATAAGTTGCTTCTTAGCAGCCTGTAAGATGCAGAGTACAGTGACAGGGCTTTCAGTCTATCCACATAAGTCAAGGTTTGGAGGTCCTGAATTCTCCTGGTGAGAAACCTCTGTCATCTGTCCAGCTGCTGCAGGTGTCCGCTGAGGTATATGCATTGTACTCTATTAGTAGTCTAAGGAGGGTCGAGTACAGTGGAGTTATCACATTCTTAGACCTGGATACGATACATTTACTTATGAGATGGGCAACGTAGGAGGATTTCCTTACCACTGTGTAAGCATGCTGATTGAAGTTTAGATTGCTGTCAACCTGTGTTCCCAAGTCTTGGACCAGTGAATTTGACTTTAGAGGGATGCTGTCAATACTGTAATTAACAGGGAATTCCTCTTTGCCAAAGGAGAAAATAATGCACTTTTTTGCATTTAGTTTTAGTCCTTGGCTTTGACATCAGTCATTTGTCTGTGTTAGCCCCTTCTGCAATATGTTAACATCATTGAGGGACTCAGTGATTGCACCCACTTTGCAATCATCAGTGAACTTGGTAAGCCACAGGCCATCTACTTTATCCTGGACTTCCAAAAATAGATTCCAAACAGAAGAAGGCCCAGCATAGATCCTTGCAGTATACCTCTGGTGACTGGTCTACTGGTAGAGGTGGAGTCCCTGACTCTGACAACGTGTGTTCTGTCGAAGAACCAATTGGCTACCCATCTAGTGATGCAAGGGTTAATCCTCAGCTGGGAGAGTTTCTCAATGATACCTGAATGAAAGATTGTGTCAAAGGTCTTGGCTAGGCCTAGATAGGCAGTATGTACAGTCTTACCTTCATCCAGGGCTTTGGTGACGTTCTGAAAGAAGTCTACCAGGTTTAACGAGCAGGATCTACCCTTAATGAAGCCAAACTGAGTTGAGTCAAGTGTTTGAAGGTCACCTATGTCTTTGTTGATAAAGTCCATGATGATTCTTTCCTTGGCCTTGCAAATGAGGCTGGTTAGTCTTATGGTTCTATAGTTCCTAGGGTGAGTTGATGGGCCCCCTTTGTAGAAGGGGATTATTGTTGCTGTTCTCCACTCTGCTGGAACATAGCCAGTTCTCAGGAAATGGTTAAAGAGACCATCAAATGGTTCTGCTAGGTCTTGTTTTAGACTGCTATGTAAGCAGCCTGGGATATTATCTGGTCCCACTGAGGCCATATTTTTGGCCTTGGAGAACGCTGATATGATCTGCTCTCTAAAGATACTAGGCAGAGAACTAGTGTCAGGAATGCTCTTTGGGGTATGGTGGTGGGGACAGGGGGGTGAACTTTGTACCAAATCTGTCAGCTGACAATTTCCTAAGGTTCAATATGAGCTGTGCCATCCACTACTAGTTTGGCACATAGCTGGGCATTCCATTTTAGATTTCTGATGTAGCTAAATAATGCCTTATGGTTATCCTTAGGTAGGAATGCTATTTAAACTTCATAATTAGATTTAGAGGACTTTACAAGATATCTGATTTGCTTGTTCAAGCTGTTCTCTCTTGTTCTTAGGCATCAGTTTCTTCCTCTTGTTATATAACCTGTTTATACTTGAGGTCCACCAGGGTGGTTTGTTTTTTTGGAAGGACCTGGTTTTGATCTGGTCAGGTACGGCTGAGTCTATACAGCTGTTTAGGTGTTTATACAGAACATTTGTATACACCTCTGGACAAGAGTCATTGTTGACTGTGTTTGCAGGGGGTTGAAACATTTTTATACTATCACTTGGTAGGCTGTAGTTAGCTTTGGAAAATGTTTTAGTTTTATTACTGTTGTGGGCATGTCAGGTCTGATAGTTACTTCAAACAAGACTGATTTATGGTCCATCCTTACCAGGAAGGATACCACACCGGGAGGGATTCAGTGACCCCCCCCCCATGTTGGTTAGTACTACGTCTAGGACATTTGAACCCCTTGTGGGGGTGAAGACTATCTACTCCAGAGCATTTGTATTGACAAAATCCAGGAACCTCTGGGCAGTCATGTTTGTGCTTGTGAATGTTGCTGAGTTGATGGAAGGATAGTTGAAGTCTTCCATGATGAAGGTGTTTTGCTGTATGGTGAGTGACTCCAGTAAACCCAGGCAGGCAGTATGCTTCTCTTGGTTCATGTTGGGGGACCTATAGCTAACAATGACGTGGAAGAGTATTTTGCCTATAGTTACCTGGACCTGGATAAGCTCAAGAGAGTTGTTCTGTTAACCAGTCTTGAGGTGTACTTAGCTTTGATGAAGATGGATACACCTCCACCTTTAATTCTCCAAACTAACTGCCAGAACTCCTTTAACTTTTTTCCCCTTTGGTAAATGACTCAGGATTACAGTCTGTCAATGACAGTTCTGAGAATTTCACAGTTTTTGTGGTCCATAAAATGCATGTTTATATAGAACCTGTTCTTTTAACCTTTTAAGTGATTTAGAATAGTCTGCTCTTATCTGTCTTCAGTTTTTCAGAACATCTCTGATTTTACATCATATTTATGCCATGTCACTTAACCAGATAGTGCTATAGGATAACTGGAAATTTGGGCACAATGATCACTTGCACTCCAAGCCTAGTGACTATCTATGAATCAGAGTCATCCTGTAAAGGAAGCACATCAATTGTAGGTAACAGGAGCATCATCAGATGTGCTTTGTTCTTTGGATGTGATCCATTGTTTCCTTCCTCAGTGTTGACAGTGCAATTATCATTGAGCTGTGAATAAACTGGAGAGCATGAAGTTTAATAGTTTAATGTTAATATTTTAACGGAGAATATATTTTTAATTTAGCTTGTTTTTTTCAGGCACACAGGTATGAAATGCATTGTGTCTGGGCTACAACAGTTTGTCTAGCACTTAGTGCAGATGAGTAGAACTACAGGCTGTTAAAGAGCGACTTCTTGTAGTACATGGTCTGATTTACTCAGCTTTCATTTGTCTTCTGTGTGACTGCCAAGTCACTTCACCAGACAGTATTCCTGGACTGCTCCTGAAAAAGGATGATTGTGTCTAGTGGGCTCTG
Source organism: Protopterus annectens (assembly GCF_019279795.1). Lineage (NCBI taxonomy): Eukaryota > Metazoa > Chordata > Ceratodontiformes > Protopteridae > Protopterus > Protopterus annectens. Next base: position 644,074,209 of record NC_056750.1, read on the forward strand.
TCAGGCTGTTAGCAAATGTCTTTTGAATTCCTCCACCATTCACAAAGATACCAATTAGTATTTCATTATGTGCTATTTGAGTATGAATCACAGCATGTTTCTTAGAGTTTAATGTGTTGTCAGATGTATTGATTCAAGGGAATAGATGTTTACTGTTTCTTATGCTGTTTGTTTTCAATAAACTGCGGTGGTGGTGCTGTGGTAGCATTGTCGCCTCATAGCAAGACGTTGTCCCGTTCGATTCTCAGCTAGAGCATCTTCTGTGTGGAGGCATACGTGAATGGGACATGCCTTCGTTGAAGGTTGTGCATCAGGGCTGGTAACCCAGTACGTAAAAATCCACTACCAATCATTAGCGGACCGGAGTTTCACTGTGGCGACCCCGAACCGGGAAAAGCCAAAGGACACAAACATGCTGTTTGTTTTCAATGTTAGTGTTTGTTTTGTTTAGAAAATGTCTGTCTGTGTTGATTTGCAAAATTTGGCATTTTAAATTAAATCCAAATCGCTGTTATAATTGTAAATGTAAAGAAGAAAATAGCATGCACACTGATATGGTTGGACAGTGTATATGATAAATGGGGAGAGACAACTAAGTAATGGGATATTGGGATGGCTCATGGGTTCTGATTCATTACCTGCATAGTATTCTATTTTCCCACAATCTGGCTGTATTGACTCTGCAGGTCTATACTGCAACAACACAACATTATTAACCCTTCAAGTAGGCCAGACCTATACTGAGTGATGTCAGAGGGGTTATCTAGCCTTGATGACAGAGAAAACATGGGGAGGTCAAAACTGAGATATACACATCCTGCAAGCATGTCAGTCGGGCCCCCAAAACATGCTCTATGCAGTAATATTTCTGATTTTTGTATGACTTGTGAATTGTTGAACAAAAGCTGTTACACCATGATACTGTATAATTGTTTTGTGTCATTCATTGCACTAAATAATGAATGAACTCATTAGTAGGCATAGATTGTGTAATATAGTCTAACATGTTACATTTTAGTAATATATTTTTAATGTCCAAAAGAGTAAAAAACAACCGCATAGCTGGAATGAAGTTGTCACACCAGTACACAAAGAACAGAACTAGACTAAAAACTGGATGACAACAAACATGGCTAAGTAAAATAAACCAAAAAGCTTTTATTATATTTTTAAAGTACCTTCTTTACAGCCTCTAGCACCTGCAAAGGAGTTGACATTTGTCAGGTCATATGGTCTGCATTGTCTGGAGTGATAATCACATCTGTGTAATCTTCATCATTCATTATGTAGTCATTGTTGTATATTAATGTGATACAGTCTTCTCTACAAGATCAGACTGCATTTAGTTAAAAATTGGCACTCTGGCATTTAGTGCAGAGGACAAAAGCACTGATTTGTTAATGAGCTCCTGTGGGAAGGGTGCAGGGTTTGAATCTTTCCACCTTCATTTACTTACTGTGTGACATTGAGCAAGTCACTTTAATCAGACAGTTCTTTAGAGCAATTGGGAATTTGACAGAGGGAATGTACTAACAGAAAACTAAGAAGATTTGTTAGCAAAGATGCCAAGCATTCTGTACATAGAAACAGGGGCAATTGCTGTGAGACCATTCGATGAATCTTCACTGATCAAGTCATTTGAGAAGTTGTTGAGCATGTACTGCTGTTGACTGCAGGTGCAGATCTCCAAACTGTATCTTTATACACTGCAAGTGGCTGAATTAGAGATTATACAAACACAGAATACCAAAAAAGTTAGTATTAGATAACTTTTTACTTTATTTGTGTTTGTACAGTCATGAAGTTAGTATATGTAAGTAGTGTTGGGTATGGAGGTACAGGGCATGTCTTCAGGTTTATGAACTTTACATCTGATAAAGTGTTGTGTCCTGTAAGCATTTACATTTGTTTAGAATGTGTATAATTTTTGTGTCTGTTTTATGAAGTGGATTCCATTGTCTCATTCAAAGTTTTGAGGACCTCATTTAACCATCAAAAGCAATCATTCTTTTATATTTACAAACAAGGTCAATATTTGCATTTCAAAATGTAATTTCTGCTCTAATGACATTGATTAAATCACTACGGTCACAAACTGATGTGAGAAAACATTTGCTTTCTTCTTTATCTGGTTTACCTCTTCAGTACTATAGCATGATGAATTCAAGCATTTGGAAGCAGCTACAGTAGCAGTTCTCCAAGGCCTCAGTGATTAAACAGAAAAGAGAATTAGCACTGACTCACATTCATTTTTCTGAATGGAATAAATTATGCAACATTTTCCACCTCTCAAACATTAGGTGAAATTTTTCAAAAGTATCAAATGATTGTTAATATACAACGGTGAAAGAAAATGGTCTTAGGTACATTTATTTTTGATTGCCATGAAACTTATAATTATTGAGAGATAGTATTAGCTGCCATAAAGAATGTCTTAATCAAGCTACCGAAACACAAAAATTAAGTCAGCAGCACCAAGACCCACCACAGAAAGTTACAAGTTATAACAAAACAATTTATTGAAGCGCTTTTCGTTGCTTGTAATGTAGCAACTTCTTCAGAAAAGATACACAGTTTCAAACAGTAGTTTATAAGTAATTAAGACATATCATGTGATGACCACACCTCTCAGTGAGTCAAATTCTTAAAGAGACATTTGCTAAAAAAACACATGTATTCATGAAACCTGAATACAAGAGCTGCAAGATTGTCAGTTTAAAAGTATCATTAAAACTGTTATAAATAATTATACAGAAGGCATAAAACTGTTAGACTCAAACAATAACAAGGTTAGACTAAGCTTCAAAGTTACAGAATAATCAACCGGGTATACCTCTCAAAAATATTATAGAGCTAGAGTGATAGAATTAAGTTCCATCAAATTGTTTTGTTATATATTTTTTTGATTCCTGTAACTTTCTGTGGTGGGTCTTGGTGCTGCTGACTTAATTTTTGTGTTTCAGTAGTTTGTTGGCTTCCTTTTCCTGGTTAATCAAGCTACTGAGCTGAATTCTGGGTTAACTTCTGCATAAGAGATTTGAGGAAATTTCCAAATGTAAACAATACTTGCAGCTAAAATTAATTTCTAGTCCCATTCAAGATATAACTAAGCTTTTGAAATCGTCAGAAGCTACACATTGTCGGGAAGTGGGTAAGTGAAACAAAGTATTGCCCACAGCAGAACCAAAAGTGAGCTTTCCCAAAAGCAAATAATTTTTTTGTCAAATTTCTTTTTGTTAAAAAGCAACTGGCCCAGCAGGTAACTGAAATGTACCAGGAAAACGTATCTTAACTAATTGAGAAAAATAATCAAATTGCAAATTTCCAGAGTATGGAGAAAGCAGCACTGGATACAATGAAAAAATCCAGGGCCAACTTACAGTAGGTCCGTGATAATGTGATGTAAATTTCTTCTTAAAGCTTTACAGATATCGTAACTAAGGTGAGGCGACAAAGGCAACTCAAAGTGTTGGGCCACACAATCTGGATATTTCTTTAATGCAATACTGGCTTTTAAAAGCCGGTATTGCATTTGTGGTTAAATCTGAGAGCTCTAGCGCTCCATGTGTGGTCTCAACTGTAGCAACTGTTTGATACATTGTAATCTAGCAAGCGGTTTGCTACAATTCAAAAGAAAAAACAAACTGGGAACTGTAGTGCTCCATGCTGACAGGGTACAAACTGTAGCAACTGTTTGCTACATTTGTAGCAGGCAGTTTGATACTGTTTAAAAAGTGTAATTTTTTTTTAAAGTAAAGCATGAGCTCTGTACCACTCAGTATAGGCATGTTATAAACTGTAGTAAATGTTTGCTACATTTGTAAGTTTGCTAAAGTTTAATTTATACAGGTATGTTGAAGGAGGGTTGGGGCAGGGACACAGAAATGGGACCTGAATGGCTGGCGTAGGGTTCGGGAGCATGTCATGCATCTGGCCATCTGGTTGGTGTGCCTGTAGAAGGAACATACATTGTTTTTATGAGCTAGTTGGGAAATTGCACACCCTGCAAAACAAAACACACAGTAAGTAGCCAGATCTAACTGTAATAAGTGGATCACTTTATTTATTCTTTTTTTTTTTTTTTTTTTTGCTCTTCTGAGGGAGTAGGGTAGTTCTGACACAGGGCAATGGTTGAACCAGCTACCATTCTGCTTTTCAGTGTAAAATTTTATTCTTCATCTTGCAACAGCTTAATATAGAAAGAAAATTTGTTGAGGAATACTCTTGCATATTAGTCCAGAGTCATTATGCTTTACTAAAGAAGGCTGTGCTATAAACAAATTATTGTTACTTGTAAAGTACAACCCAAAAATTAAGATTCCCTGCTGCCAGGACAAATTATATTCTAATAGCAATGATGTATCCGGGTTACAGAATAAGTCCAAAAAAGTTTCCTGTTATGAGGGAGTTGAATACCTATAAAGTTCCATGTTGAAAACTTAAGTATTGTCCAAGAAATTCAAATTCACAATAAACTTGTTTAAAATGAGATGCAATAAGAAGGTCCCACTTATAAAACTATTGTAAAGAAAACACCTTTATAGAAAACCTGCATGGCATAGAGCCACCCTGATAGACCAACAAAGACTTAATTCAAACCTTCTGCAACAATATTCAACCTAATCTAGACAAAACCCAGGCCTAACCCATATCCTCCATGCCCAAACATTATTCAAAACAAAGACTTAATTCAAACGTACTGCAACAATATTCATCCTAATCTAGACAAATCCCAGGCCTAACCCATATCATCCATGCCCAAAAATTATTCAAAACAAAGACTTAATTCAAACCTACTGCAACAATATTCAACCTAATCTAGACAAAACCCAGGCCTAACTCATATCCTCCATGCCCCAAAATTATTCAAAACAAAATAAATACATCCATAAAAGAATGCAAAAGTATGATTAAAATAAGTAATCTAATTTAGCTAACTGTGAACACAATTCTAAAAATATCCAGACTCCATGGCCATCCATAGAAGGTACCAAGGTGAAACAAGATGCCTCGTGCCATAAACAAAACTAAAGATATGAAGTTCACTGAAAATTTAAAATATAATATGAAGATACTGACACTAAGATCAGACATGAAAAGGGGACCATAATGGGAAACATTTAGATAAGAAAGACTATTATTGTCAGCCTACAGAAATATATATATATATATATATATATATATATATATATATATATATATATATATATATATATATATATATATATATATATATATATATATATATATATATATATATATATATATATATATATATATATATATATATATATACATATATATATATATATATATATATATATATATATATATATATATATAAAAACACAAATGCAGACTGGTAGACATGGATTACCAATAGCTAGCTTAAAGGTTGACATCAAGCCCTCATTTCACTAAGTGTAGTTTTGCAGTTTTTGGGGTTTCTTTATTTTTTAGTGTTTTTTTTCTAACAGGTATTAAGTGTGTGGGTATAGTTTTATAGTAGTGGGTAGTATTCCTTTGGGAGTTGTGGTTTACTGGTTACTTAAGGGTCCTTTTTACATTTTTTTTATTTTGCCACAATGTGTGATCACTCAGTAGTGCAAGTTAGGTTAGGGGGAGTTTCCCCTTTTGTGCACCATTGTGTAATCTCAGACTTGGTTATATAAGCAGCAATGGGGTCAGAGGGCATGCCCCTATGGAAAACAAAAAACTTTTTTTCTGTTAATCTTTTTTCCTTTTCAATTTTTTATCATATATTGATATATATATATATATATATATATATATATATATATATGTGTGTGTGTGTGTGTGTGTGTGTGTGTGCATGTGTGTGAAGATAGTTTGTTTCCATTTTAATTTCGTACACTGAAGAAAAACAAAATGGCATAGTAAAATGTCTAGAAAAATATACTTATGCAGTAGACCGAGGAAATCAAATATAACAAGTATAGAAAAGTGCTAACATATAGCAAAACAGTTAGAAATAACTGTTTGCATATACAACATGAACTAAATAAAACAGCTAGATGTGTATTTGAAGTTATAAATTTAATTCATAGTGTGACTGCAAAATAAGCATCAAAACATTATTGTCATGTTAACTGAAGCAAGAAGTGTGTACTTTAATGTGGTTTGAGGATTTGTGTATAAAAAAAGAGTTTCATCATGGTGTTGTACAGTATTAGAGAAGCACTCAAAATGTGAAGTCTTATACCAGAAAGTATAATATCAAGAGTTCAGAGCTAGAGGCTAAGGCAGCAGTATTAGAGAAGCACTCAAAATGTGAAGTCTTATACCAGAAAGTATAATATCAAGAGTTCAGAGCTGCAGGCTAAGGCAGCAGTATTAGAGAAGCACTCAAAATGTGAAGTCTTATACCAGAAAGTATAATATCAAGAGTTCAGAGCTAGAGGCTAAGGCAGCAGTATTAGAGAAGCACTCAAAATGTGAAGTCTTATACCAGAAAGTATAATATCAAGAGTTCAGAGCTGCAGGCTAAGCTGAGGCTAAAATATGCAAATTGCAATGGAGTAACCTGAAGCAAAGTAGCTGCATGAACTGTTCAGGTGTATGTGGGAGGGGATGAGAAAGAAGGAACAGTAAGGTAGCAAGATCTAGTTTGAAATGTACCACTGTTCCAAAAATCAAAATTGTCTGACCATGTATCCGTGCCCCAGAAACAAATACCCAGACCAACATAGCCAATATGGCCTTCTTCTTTCGGCTTTTCCCGGTTAGGGGTCGCCACAGCGGATCGCCTGTCCGCTCATGATTGGGAGTGGAGTTTTACGGTGTCGAGTTGCCAGCCCGGCACCCAACCTTCCACAGAAGGCACACACACACGCGCACTCACACCTAGGGCCAATTTAGAGTGTCCAATCCACCTACAGCATGTCTTTGGGATGTGGGAGGAAACCGGAGCACCCGGAGGAAACCCACATGACCACAGAGAGGACATGCAGACTCTGCACAGAAGGCACCCCAGCCGAGGTTCAAACCAGAGAACCTCTTGCTGTGAGGCGGCAACGCTAACTGCTGCACCACCGTGGCCGCTCAACATAGCCAGTATGGCCAAACATTATTAATAGCTTCATCTGCAGTCGAAAAAGCAAACATCTGAACAGCACAAGAATTTCAAAAAGTTAAGAGTAAACCAGTTGTACAAACAAATGCATGTCAGGCAACTTTGATGACTGGTCACCTGAAACTGTAGTCATGGGGTATGGCTACTAGAAGAGAATATAGTTCTACTATGGATGCCTTTAACTCTTTTTTTGAACAAACTGTCATCTACCACATTCAACCTGTCCAGGACATGTTTAGCAGGAAGCATAAAACTGGCCCTCAAACTTTGCAGAACCAATTTCTTCAGTACCACCTGGAGCAACTCTATCCTAAATCCAAAACATCCTCCTGCACGAACGGCTGGTGCACGGCTGGGAAACCAAACCAAAAGTAAAAAAAAAGAAAGCTAGCACTCGACTCCATGACACAGGCAATCGTTATTTAATATCAAACTTCAAGACAGCAAATAACATAACCGTACACCAGCATGGTTGTACCGGTTTCGGTAAATCCTTCATCAGCAACCAAACATGATGTACAAAATGAAGACAAAACCTAACTTGCTGTCTTCCAACTTATACAAATTTCATATAGAAATGATGGCGTGCCCTCTAGTGCATCAATAAAATAATGCACTAGTTCATAAATGCATGAAATGTAATGCAAATAAACACAATTATCCCAAATATATGAATTAATATATAAATCCCAATATAACAACAAACATATAAAGTGGATGCCTCAAAAATGATCATTCTAACCAGGGAAAAAAAGACCCCCTAGTTTGATGATCCACATTTTCTCTTTATAGGTGAGCCTATCATGTTAAACATGAGGTTGTGCATGTCCATCCTTAATGTGATCAATGACCATGAAACAAAAATTGCCCGTAGGGTGTTTAGAAATATGTTTATATAAAGAACTGGACCCCTTTTTGTTTTTAATATCACTAAGACGTTCCCCTATCCTAACTTTAAAAGGACGGGAAGTTTGTCCAACATAGAAGGCTCGACAATTGCACTGGGACAAATAAATCACCCAAGAAGTACTGCAAATGGCAAAACATAATATGTCATAAACTTGTGGACAATTTTGTGAGGAAAAGGTCCGACATTTCAACACCCTAGGGCAATAGGTACAATGACCACACGGATAGCATCCAAATAAAGGGCCTGTAAATAGATGAGCTTGAGTAATGGAACATGTATCCCTATGATAAACCTTCTTGTAATGACTGAAAAGAGAACCCAAAGACCGCCCTTTCCGAAATGAATAGTAACACCGGTCCCCTATATATTTCTCTAAGACATTATCCGATTTTAACAAATGCCAATGCTTACGGATAATGTTCATAAATCCAACCATATTCCTCCCATAAGTTGTTACCAATCTAAGCAAATCCAACTTGGCATGATCCCAATTTTGATAAGTTAATAAATCAGTTCTATCTTGCTGATTTGCAAAACAATTGGCCCTTGTGATGTCACCCCCTAAATAACCCCTACTTTTAAACCTAGAAATAAGATCCCTCTTGTAATGGTCGTATGTGGAGGAGCTGGAACAAATCCTTTTAACACGAAGGAATTGGGACTTGGGGATGTTCTTGATGACATGCTGGGGGTGGAAACTAGTAGCATGTAATAAGGTATTGAATTGAGGAAATTTTCTAAATATCTCACTCTCAAGAGTGTTGGTATTCGTTCCTTTTACCAAAACATCCAAAAACGTAATTTCAGATCTAGAAAAAGTAAACTTAAACTCAATACCCCATATATTACTATTTAAATACTCAAGGAATTCCAAAAGGAATTCCTCATTAGCTCTCCACACCATCCAGCAGTCATCAAGATACCTCCTCCAAATATCCATCTCGTTAATATAAATATTGTGACTGATGTCATAAATCACCTGATCTTCCACATACGCCATGAATAAATCTGCATAAATGTGGGCAAAAGAAGCCCCCATAGCAGTGCCCTGAGTCTGCCAAAAAACACTTGTCCTTAAAAAAAGAACACATTGTGAATCAGGACCTGTTCAGTCATGCATACCAAGAGGGTATTAAAACCAGGCTTATATATGTTAACCTTATCCAACCAATATTGCAGGGCCAAAAGTCCTGCCCAGTGGGGAATACTAGTGTATAAGGAGGTGACATCCAAGGCGCACAAAAACCAATGGGACTCTAGTTGGGTCTCAGAGATAATGGACTTGAATTCTAGAACGTATATGCACCAAAAGTGGTTTTAAATATAATGTAAGAAATTCAGAAAGGGGTTCCGTAAGGGACCCCTACCTGATACAATCGGTCTCCCGGGCGGTCTTATGGGGTCTTTATGGATCTTCCGGAGAAAATAGATTTCTTGCCTGCTAGGAAAATCAACCTTAAGTTGATGACACACTTCATCATTAATGATGCCCTCCTCTGTAGCCAAATCCAAAAACTTATCAACATCCTTTGATAGGTAACTCTATCCTAGCCAACTTTTTCATCATTATTTGCGCCACTGCCCTATTGTTTGAGTAGAACAGCATTGGAGCTTGTAATAGCCTACAGAAGCTGTCCAAATCAGCATCAATGCCAATAATGTGATGTCTTTGCACCATTCCAATGGCCACTCAACTGGCTAAGTCACAGCAAATCATCCCCTGCTAAAGTAGGCTGCCATATGTAATCCTCCTGCTGTGTCATTGTACAGCTGTATGTCATCATATGACATCCATTCCTCTTACCAGAAAGGCACATTATTCTACAGATGCAGAAAATCTGCCTAAATGATATTGCTTCACCAGCCTCAGCATCCTCATTATATGATGTTTTCTATTAATTCTACTCAACCTTTTGGCCATAGATCTTCTACTACAAGAAAAAATTAACAAACCAATCAGCTCCACGACCTCCCCTCCCTGACATTATTCTTCCTCATGAAGATCTCCACTTTGTCATGCAACTTAGATAATTTGTCTTCTGGCTGGTGAGACAAATCCAACCTTACATTCACTTCTAAATATTAAGATTGGAACCTTAAGCAGACCTTCCACTTTCTCATATGCTAATAGCATTCTCACCTCCTGGCACAGTTCAATAAAACAGTGCATATCCTCTCTCATAGCCCTTTTCAACCATCAGGAAATCATGCTGATGCTGCCATATCCAGTGCAGGGCCTTGATAACATTGCACAGTCCACTGGTATTGCTTTATCAAAATAAAATGTTTGGCTAAGCACATACCTAACCATGGCCAGTCTAATTCCCCAAATAGGATAAAGCCTAAATGCTACCACAATGCTCATCACAAACACAAGGCTTTAAAACCATGTATCACCTTGACAGCATCATCCATTGAGGTATTCTATGCCTTCACTTCTTCCTTACCTATTGGTCCTTAACTGACTGGCCATGAGAAAAGGATAGATGGTGAATCAGGTGAAACTTGCCTGATTTTTGCTTAGGGACCAGCCCCATGGGATAAATGCAGATCTCATGAAATGAAGGAGCATCATACAGGCCTAAAACTCTACCCACTATCACTTCCTTGTCGGGCTATTATGCATCTTCAGATTCTCACACAACATATCAAACACCCCCAACCCATGACCTAACAGGAATACCTGATGCAAACCTTCACATCAACTCCTGGGCTGTTAACCTATCAGGATAATACACCAGGAGCAATTCTAAAACTTTCTCATTAATAGGAGAATTGGATGGCCAGCCTACTAGCTACTCCCTAAAAGGACAAAAAACTTTTCACACTTGGAAAATTGCCCCTGACTCTACAGCAGCCCCCAATGATCTGTGCCTGACATTATCCTGAAGCACAGGTGATGTCCAGTTGCCCATGCTTTCCATGATCTACCACCTGACCACCTCATGTTATCTCTACACCTATCCAGCATTGTGCCTAATTACATATCTCATGCCTGCTCCTCCATCCTCTTCATATTTTTTCTTTCACCAACAGAGGTATATAAGGCATCATGAGAAATCCTGCCCCCCCCACACACACACCAAAAAGGCTTGAACTCCAGGTAAATTTTCCGAAGGGCCTTCTTGGCCCAATCACATCAGTCCCCTGACTGAGGGCAAGAGTCCATGGCCCCAGTGAGCCCCAGATATTTTCCTTCCATTCTTGTTAGCCTGATTTTTTTAATGAAATGTATAATATAGTGAGAGAATATTGCATTTTGTTTAGCTGGTGTGTTATTAAGACTGCGATACTAGATAAAATGTGTTGTATTCTCTGGAGCTATCAAAGAATTGCTAATTTTGTTTGTATTTTATTATCTCAGCTGTCTCACCTTTTAGCAGAACGTCCAGAATTTTGCCTCATATTTATGGTCAATTTCATCTAAACTTCAGTTTTCTGACAATTCATTGAAGAGTGAGGTCACTAATTACAGGCAGACATGTGAGGTTCCAGCTTTCTGTCCTTCAGAAAATGCAGGTTAGTGCAAACTTGTTATTCTATCAGCCTTCTAGGCTTATAAGAACAATATTTTAAAATCTATCTCTACTCTTGGGCCATAGTTCCTCCATCCCTCCCTCCTTATTTAGGCATTGCCCAGCCTTCTCATGCTACCAGGTAATTAAGCATAATATCAACTGAATGGATTGGAACAACTCAGTATTTGCACCAGTCCCTTCACTTGCTACTCCATTCTTCTTCTTTGTGTTCCCAACCTCTCCATGCCACCCTCCTCCCCCAAACTAGATTCCTTTCCCTGGATCAGGTGTCCCTTCATTGCAACTACGCTTGCACTTAAATTAGATTACTCACATTTCTTACCCCTTTTTTGCATCCGAGTGTTCTGACAAAAAGTTACCATGTCTGATAGATAATAGAACCCTTACAGACCCTCTCCCCACAGCTTCAGGGAGGTGAACCCCACCTCACGGCACTTTGTGAATTATTACCTGATTACTCCAGGACTGAGCAAAGCCAAAATAATGGGCTTCTGAACTAGGAAAACCACTTACATGAAAGGCATGCCTCCACCTCTCCACTGGCTGTGAAACTCATGTGGAAGTCCTCTCCACATACTGCCTCCAACCAAAAGTCTACCTAATCCAGTAAGACCACAGAGCAGTGCCAAAACCCACTGCATCTATCTCCCCCCTCTCACACCTGCCTTATAGACCCACTGACTCAATCTTTCACAAAGGTGGCCACGAGAGATTGTTTACCAGCTTGTGTGTGAAAACAGATACTCAGAAAAGAGAGTCGGTGAATTTGTTATTGTGGCTAAATTTCAGTTACTGTCTAGTAACTGCACTGCCTGGATGCCAGCAAAGAAGAAATTTAGAGAAATCCAAAAGATCCTACAGTGCTAAAGGAGATCAGTGCCACCTTTAAAGGTATTTAAAGGTGTTTCTTTGTGTATTTACGTATCCAATGAAGTTCAGTATTAATTGGACAAAAGCGTTTATTGTATTTTTATTTTCGTCTTGTGTTAATAAAATTATTCAGTGTAATTTTGCTTTTATTTTTGCTTTGTGCTTATAAAACTGTTTTAATGATTTTATTGATGGCACTGACCGCCTTCAGCAGCATAGGATCTTTTGTGTGTCTGATGTTTCTTTTTCATCCACTCCCTGGAAGAAATTTAGAGAGCCTAAGGAAGGGTCTTCCACAAGGGGAGGAAAGGGGACACTGCCTGGGAGGAGTCCTGCAGCTGAACAGTGGGGAGCAATTTGGGCTCTGGCTTTGGTACAGAATGTGACTTCCAGTAGTCTGGAGGAAAAAAGTGGGTTGGGTGTGCTCATAGCTGATTAAAATAAATGAAACACTGAAAGAGTATATCAACTCAAGTAACAGGGGTCTGGAAAATGGAGGAAGCTTTCAACACATATTCATATGAGCTGATATGGCTGCAAATATCACAGATCAAAATGAAGGAGAGTCTGCCTGTATGTGTCAGACTGCTCCGGAAGAGATGCTTTAGGGAATGGTAGAATTGGAGGGTGGAGCATGTGGTGTGCTGGAGAGACTGAAGGAAACAGACTGTATGAATTTTATGAAAGTAAAATGAGCAGATGGACTAGTGTTTCACAGCAGGAGTTCTTAATTGAAAGGGCACATTGTGTGTGTTCTCCAGGCCGCCATAAGAAAGCAACCAAGACCTCTAATAGTGGAGATGCAGTCCTACCAGCAGAGGGAGTTGGTTCTGACAGGACTGTGGTAGAAGGACAGGGTACTGAAGGTTGAGGATAGTGGGAGTGTTTGTGAAAAATTATTACTTACTGTACACCAGACAGAAGAGGAGTAAATTTGTTCCAGCCATTGGGGGGGGACAAAGGGCAGGTATGGGATACAGCTGTCAGAGTGTGGAGGGTCAGGGCCATTTTATGATCCAGAACTTGCAAAAGAGAAAATGTGAAAGTTTGTCCAACAAAAACTGAGCTATCAAACAGGGAGAAACTCTGTTTTTTATCCTTCAGGATGTAAGGCTCATAAAGATGCTGTGCTTATGAATCCATTTCCAATGTTCTAAAGGAAAATGGTTGAGAGACAGAGAAAATCACAGGAGTTGACTAGAAGAATGAGGAGTATGTTGGAATGAACCAGAGACTGAAGTTGGGAGATGGAGATCAACAGGAAGAAAACCAGCAGGTTAGAAATTTATGAATAAGTGTGGGACTACTATACATCAGCCACATTTATGGAATATGGCTGAACAAAAAAAACTGGAAATATTGGATTTTTTTTGGCTTTGTTAACCTTGTAGGAGACTCCAAAGCATATGCCCCACTTCATATCAATGTCTGGAATAACATTAAGGAGAGGGGAAGAGGAAGGAAGGAGATAAATGTAACAAACAATTTTTGTTCTTAATAATAGTTTTATAAAACATGACATATACTGTATGTTATATAATAAAGCATTTCCAGTTACATTTGTGTGTTATAGGGATACTAAAGTAAACAAGTACTCTCCTTTTTCCTTCTTTCTTACTTTCTTCTTGTTTAGTATTAAGAAATGTAAGCACTGTAATGTAAAAAAAGAGAAGAAAGTTAGGACAAAAGGACATTTAGGATAATAGGCTGTAATAATGGGTTATTGTGGCGAGGGACTGGTTGTAAAAATATATAGATCACGATATAAGTAAAACTGATATGCTTTTTCTTACTTTTGCATAGCAGAATGACTGGATTAAGACCCTTGGCCTGATCTAACAAGTTTTAAATGTAAGCAAGTAAATAAAAGAACATTGAATGTAATGAACAGTTTAGCAAATATTTTTTCACAGTGCGACATGAGAGGCTTGTATCTGAAGGCAAATGTGTATCTGATTCTCATGTTTCTATGGAGACAAGCTGATAAAGTGGGCAATAAAAACAGAATATTTTTTTCTTTTCAATGGCTAAGAGATAATGTTTTCTCAAAGCATTCAAGTTGTTTGCTACATCTGGGAGAGGAATAAAGATAAGACAAAGGCAGACAGTACTCAGTGTAAGCAGAATCACAGGCTATACCATGGGTCTTAGTATGGATAACTTCAATTAAAGGTTAACCAAAGCCTGTGAGTGTAGCTCTCAGTCTGGGACAATTGTTTCTATTAAGAGGGTTAAAGTTCATTATCTGAAGATGTTCATAGTCGTGTATGTTTACATTAAGTTAATAGGTTCTGGGGTTGTTCTGGGGTGTGTTTGTCTTTTTTTTTGTGAATGGTCTCACAGACATATACAAAAAGACAAAGTAATGAATTATATTAAGATATGCAGAGTGCAAATAGCTATGCTACAGGAGGCACATTTGGAAAGAAATGAACATGTGAATTTGATAAAGAAAGGACTACAGGGTAGCTATTTAGTGGAATATCTGGGACAAAGGAAAAGGGGAGTACTTATATTAATTGTTAAAGGAGCTCAAATAGTGATAGAAGAGGAAAAAAGATAACAGTGGTACATTTGTAGTAATAAAGGGCTACTGTCAGTGTCAAGGGAGGAGGATTACACTAGCATGGATTTAGATTTTCTGTTTATTTGTCTTCCACCTAAAGCTGCTACAATGGAGCTTAAGAAAATTCCGGGAGAAATAATCAACTTTCAGCAGGGAATATTACTTATGGGTGGGGACTGGAATTTGCAACAGTGAGGATCTATCTGGGGGTGTAGAAAGAAAAATATAACATAAGAGGGTAGACTTTTGAAATAATTTATGAGAATATTTGGTACGGAAGATGTGAATTCTTTAGTAGGAGCTTGGAGAGAATTTACATATTATTCCCCAAGATACAAAAACTGGGCTAGACTAAACAGAAATTAAATTTTACAGGAATATGTGCATTTAACTGAAAGTTTTGATATGCATCTAATAACTATTTTAGATCATCTGCCAATAATAACAAAAATAATAATGAGAATGGGCATGTTCAAAGTAAAATACATTTGCATTTTAGACAATAATAAGGATAGAGGAAGGTGAAATGAAAAGTGGGGTGTAAATTCTTAGGGTGGTTGTCTCCTCTTAAACAGAACCAAAAAACAGAACCAGGTGTCCTTGTCCTGTTTCCTCTTGAGTTATGAGTTATATCATTGTCAATTGACTCAGAAATTCAATGGACTCGTGAAAATTTTTGGTTTTATTTGCAGACTGTTGTGTTTGAGAAAAATAATATTTCAGTGTTGTGGAACATTCTGACACTTGTTCATGTCTTTTCAGGATACAAAAATAATGAAGATAAAACAAAGGCTATAGTTGTAAACTATGTACCCACACACAAATTGGTTCAGCAATGCCCATACTTATAGGGACTTGATAAAATGAAGTACATAAGAGTATGGTTTAGAAAGGATTGATAAAATGAAGTACATAAGAGTATGGTTTAGAAAGGATTCCGTTATGGCAGCTAAGGATATGCGAAAAGATACTAAACAAAAGATAATGCAATAACTGGGAAACTGGAAGCTCTGTTTTATGGATATGGATAGTAAGATACCAGCAGAAAAAAAAATGTTTTTAGTCTCTTTAGTTATATACACAGGTCAGGTATATTTTTATCAACTAGAAGAAAAGTTGTGGATAGAAATTAATAAAGACTTGAATAATTTTGTTTGGTAGAGGAAGAGGACATGATTGAAGTGGAATAAGATGATCCTTCCAATAGAACAAGGTGGTTTGGGATTGCCTGATTTGAATGGTATTTCAGAGCTACAAAGTTAAAGCTCCCATACATATAATTCAAAGTGGAAAGGGATGATGATGAAACTGGGGGAAGCTCAAGAAATAACCCACCACCAGAGCTCTACTGGCCTGTCAATTCACCCTGCTTAATATTGAAAATGAGGGAGACATTCATCTACAGGTTGGAGCCACAGGAAAACCTGGTAAGAGAGCTCCCTTTTCCCAACACCAGGGTATAATCTCCTTATGCCTCAAGCCTCATCACTATTTCAACTACATATCCTAGAATCCTAACCTCATTAAAAGTATTAGAGTTATGATGCACACACACACACACACACACACACTTATATATATATATATATATATATATATATATATATATATATATATATATATATATCTACCAAAAATAACCAGTGCGGTCACCACAGCTGTCAGCATGAAACGAGTTTATTAATGAACAAAAGCAGGATAAAAATGAGCACTTTTGGGTGTCTTCCACCCTTCTTCAGATTCAGTTCACCTAAACAAACAAAAGATTTTTAAATATATCCTACCCAATCACAAACAACTAATAAAAATATCACCCAATAGATATTCATAGAACACTGACAAATTTGAATACATAACTAGCGAGCAAACAGTTAACCTCAGACGACAGAGTAAAAATAATCAACTAAATCAAATACGTGGTTGTGCAATAAGGATTACACCGCCACGTCCATTGACAATAGACTAATAAAATAGATTAGAAAGATATATAAATATATATATATATATATATATATGGTTAACATATTAATTTCATATTAAAATAAAATATAGCTGTCTATAAAATCACATTCTATTGATAAAAAGCAAGAATACACCGATATATGAGCAAATTCAACTTGCTTCACAAAGGAATCAAAAACAACTCATTCAGACAAGCGAGGCATGATTGCAAATCGCCCACGGTCCAACCATCAGGCTGTAATACATTAAGGAACCGATGAAATGCAAAGTATATACATGCCTAAAGTAACGTGTGTTGAAAAGTTATTTAGACTTATTGAATCCCAGTAAAATTCTGTATTTATATATCGCTCTCTGTAAATACTTTTCACCTGAGTATAAAATCATATTATGTTAATAAAAGAATGGAGACATACCGATACACAAGCAAGTTTCACTTGCTTCACAAAGGAATCAAGAAAATCTCATTCAAATAAATGACTGGTGGTTGCAAGACACCCATGGTACAACCATCAAACTTAAATATGTTAAAGAACCAATAAAATGTGGGGTATACACACATCTAAAGTAAAGTTTGTTAATAGTTATCTAGGATTATCAAATCACAGCAAAAGTCTATATTTACATGCCATAATCAACTATCTATCAACAAATTATGTCTTTCAAAACTTCCAGACAGCTACAACAGCCAGCTAGTTCATATCCAGTACTCAAGGGAACAATACAGCAATCTGCAGAGTGAATATACACACATCACAAGCTTCACACTCTGCAAACATCCTACATCAAGATGCATACATAAAAAATATATATATGATAAAAATGTATATAAGAATTAAGTACCAAAAACAGTCACAAAATATATCGGCAAACTCAGCTCAGGGATGAATAAAAAACAAATCACTAAAATAAGCCAATCACTGGGCTCAAATCAAAAATTCATCCAATGATATGCAACCTGTTCACAGGTAAAAGTATTACCTTACATTTAACAACTATAGGTAGATAATGCTTCATACAAGTTCACAAAAACAGCTGATTGTAACAGAATTATTGTTGACGGTAGTATAGCTAGGGTGAGGTGAATGGGGCAATCACCCCAGAGGTTGTCTTGTCCAAGCACTACTCACCAATGTAAAATTAAAACAATATAATTTTAGTCAAATACTTGTTTGTTTTGTTTTTTTTTTGTTTGTTTGTTATTTACTTCCCTTTAAGGGAAACAGCACCACATACATCCTAAATAGATGTCTGTCTTATGCAGTTGCTTAAGTCATCTTGCTTTGGCACAATCCTAAAAAGACCTGTGATTGCCTGCACAGGTGCAGGGAGTGGTGCCATGGTGCAAGAAATTATTAATGTTGGTGCCATTTCAGTGCTTGTGCATACATGGTCAAACTACTGAAATGATCATTGGGAAAATTATTCATTTTGATGTCCATGAAATGCGTGTGCATAAATGGACAAACTACTGAAGGGATTGCCATGGCATTTAGAAAAAGAAAGCAAACAGTGCAGCCACACTGCTTGATAGCCAGTAATGCAGCAAAGCCAAGCATAATTTTACTGTATATTTTTCTTGATTTTAAAACAAGGATATAGTAAATTGTTTCACTATGACTCACCAAAGATTAAATCCCCTGATGATCAGGCTCACTGAAATGTAAGTGTTTTTTGCAGAGGGGTCAGGCTAAATGAGAGGGTGAGCAACATGTAACTTCCAGATTTCTATTACTAGTCTCTTCTTGATCATTGAAAAAAGTAAGATGCCTCTGTCTCTCATGAAAGCAGTGTCAGGGGCATATCTCTCAATTTCTTAGCACAAGAAATCTAGACAAAGTCTAAAATAATGGGGTCAAAGGCCCAAAAACAGGGGCAGGTTTTAAATATTGCTCTTATAAAGTTTAAATTTAGTAAGTTACTACAATAACAAGATTTGTATTAGTATGCATTTTCTGAAGGAAACTGTGTCTGAAACACAAATGCATGTTATTATTTAATGAGTTCAGTCCTCACTGATATGCCAGAAATCCACAAATTTTATGAGGTGAAAATCTGGACATTTTGCAGAAATCTGGACACTTGAGAGGTATTGCCATGGGCCAGGACTAAGTATTCAGCACACTTTGCTTAATACTCTGAAAGTCTGTTTGTTGCCTAGGTGAACTAAGGAGAAAAATCAATCAAAATAATGCCTAACTGCATAGGCTTCTTGAGATCTGTATTAGAATACCTTAAATAATCATGATTACTGCAGATTTGCAGAATAGCAAATTGAGATACTCAAAGTAGGTGTGACCCAGAGATTATTTTAGGGCTTTGGATACCTTTTTCCTTTGGTGTTAAAAGCAGCTGAAGAAAGTCATAAAATTGGAACAGTTTATGTAATGCAATATATAAATAGTTATTGGATATGATATTTAGGATTACTACTGGGTTTTTATAAAATGTGTGTTTTAATTAAAATGAAGTTAATTTTAGCTTAGCCACTTCCTTTATTGATGGCTAGCATGAGAACTGGATATAAGCCTGTCATGACTTGTTTTATGCAGTAACAAAAGAATAGTGTGTGTGTGTGTGTGTGCGTGTGTGTGTGTGTGTGTGTGTGTGTGTGTGTGTGTGTGTGTGTGTGTGTGTGCATGCGTGTGCGCACACACGCGTGTGTGTGTACACGCGTGTGTCTGTGCGCGTGTGTGTGTGTGTGTGTGTGTGTGTGTGTGTGTGTGTGTGTGTGTGTGTGTGTGTGTGTGTGTGTGTGTGTGTGTGTGTCTAAGTTCATAGGTTAGTACTAGGCTATCTAACCTTGTGGGCTATTTTAAGCCTAGTCAAATTTCTCATCCCAAAGGTAAGAATCAAACTCTGTACCTTGTGCATGCGAGATAAACCTAGTATGACACATACTGTCAGAAGCAATTTAATCCAAGGGACCATTTCATTTCTATTTTTACTCCAACAGTTTTTGATTTCTTCTGTTGCTTACTTGCTTACACTTTATATTTATCTTTATTTGCTAGGTTTGGGGGTCATTTTATAACTGAAACAAGGCACTCTGAGATGTAGGTATACCATTATTGCTAAATAGTAAACACATACTGTGTAAGTGCCTAGTATCTTATTATGCCATTGGGGCATGCTGTTAGCAGACAGTAAACCACACATTGCTGTGTAGATGATCCAGTGTTCACCGAACTAGCACTAACTATTAAAACATTGTGTTACAAAGCTGTCAGTATGATGTAAGCTTCAGGTACAAATGGTGTCACGTTGCACCCTAGACTATTTTGTGCAGTACACATTATAGATATATTGTGAAGGGTCAGGATGAATATTTTAGCTGTTTCTCCCTTGGGTCATGATTTTTCTGTCTGTGCCACACCCACAGTTCATGGTTTTCTGTGTTGCAATGCTGCTAAGGGCATTTGGACTGTACCTGCAAAGAGATGTGGATTGTGCTCAATTCTGCCTTATTTTTAATATCTGTGTGGTTTCATTAAATTATTAAAGCTGTGATATGTTTAGTTATACATTACATGACAGTTGCATGATTAACTCTGAAAAATGCTTTAAACTTTTAATTAGTAAAACTTCCCATTTGGACATGCTTTTGCATCTCCTGGTATATGTTTTTTGAAAAGTTGTCAAGGTTTTTTTTTTTCTTTTGCTCTGTAGGTTGGGGGATGCCACATGAGGGTCTCACCCTTGGCTTCAAATGGCATAGCTACTCCTTCTGACTTGCTTGGATGGAAATGATGGTAGCATAAATGAAATCATGTCAATGTCACTAACACTGTTAAGTTTGGTTATATTTTTGTTGTTGGAAGCTTCATATGTTCATCATCATGAATCATGTGGGTCTAGGACCATGTGACTATATGGTTATTATTTAGCAGCTCTGTCCATTTTTGTGGAGTTCTGGGTCTGTTGCTGTTCTTCTGGTCTGTACACCATAACACAACTGATGGCAGCCATTATGATGGAGCATGGCAGGTTCGAAAAGTGCCTACTTTGGGGTCGCCAGGTCTAGGGTTCAGGTTGCAGTAGTAAAGTTTGGATTGAATACTAGAGGTTTAGTTGGTGTCATTTGCATAATGCAGTTATCTTATTCAACAACCTCAGATCCAGAGTTCTAAATCACATCATTAAAGTTACCTAGAAGGATAATCAATGGCATACAAAGATCAGGGCTGCAGACCTAATTATTAGTATAGAAAATTGATCTGGAAAAAGTGCATTTCAGTAGGACAGAAATCAAAAACAAAGTCACGTTGTGGTTACAAGACATTTAATTGAAGAAAATATATGAAATAATATCCAGAGATGTGACAGACAACTGCTCTTGATTAAAAATTCAGCTTATTTATGAGGAATGCAAATGAAGCAGCAGGAAGAGCCCAGTGAAAGTTCCAGGGCTTTGTTTGTGTTTATAGGACTGGAAGTTCCAGACTCCCACCCAACATTCCAAATGTAGATGGCAGTCATTAAAGATACACAGTAGGTCTGGAAAATTAGGAAAGGGAGGGAAATTGAGAGGGAGTGACAGAATTTGGACAGAAAACTGATGTTAATCTGAATATAGTCATTAGCAGGCCAACTTGTAACATCTGTACATATTGAAGAGAAGAGATTTTGGAATCAAATTACTTCTTACATGATCTACCATGAATCAGGAATCTCTTGTGAGATACACAGTTGTGTTATTATACATGTCCTTAGATAGTATGATTTGTTAAGCTTGATGCAACATACAATACCTTTTGTTTTCCCTGAGGCACAGTGGTCTTGGAACTGATATATTAAGTCAATAAGTTAAACTTTCCTAACTGGGATAGGATCAAAGCTCCACCCCCACCCCACCCACACATACATATACAAACACACACACACACACGTGCGCGCAAAGTCAACTTAGAAAGAATGCAAGGAAATGGTCTTTAAGCCCATGTGTTTCAAAGACTGAAACAGCATGTCCACAGCTACTGGAGGTTGGCTTTATTGGCCTGAATGTAACCATAAAGACTTAAAAAATAAGAACATTCCGAAGCCATGTAGCTGAAACATTGATGTCCTTAAGTGGTCACTTGCATATATCCTGTGGGCCTCCACTACAGATGGTTTTAAGACGTTACACAGTGAAAGCTCTAGCCTGGCTGGATTTTTCTTGTATTTTAGGTACTAGAGTTTTTGTGTTTAGGTGTATCTTTGGAATTATTTGACATTAGGGATATCACAGTAGTATTCGCCAAGACACTGAGGAAATGTAACCCCTTCTCTTTCTCCCAGCAGTTTTCAGTTGTTTTATTTATAGCTGGACATGCCACAAGACAGTGGCACCAAAAAGGTGGGTAGAAGGCTCTTCCTTTTAACACCTCATCAAACAGTGGCATAACCTAGCAGTACAGCATCTCTTCATTCTGCATCGGATGCC
Source organism: Protopterus annectens (assembly GCF_019279795.1). Lineage (NCBI taxonomy): Eukaryota > Metazoa > Chordata > Ceratodontiformes > Protopteridae > Protopterus > Protopterus annectens. The sequence goes on from NC_056750.1 coordinate 644,096,574, forward strand.
ACGGTTTAAGGTTCAGAGTTAGCCCCATCTCTGGGCTAGAAACTAAAGCAATGTAGTGCGGAGAGTGCATACGGTAAGAACTGTACCATATCAACTTGTATATAACAGAATAAAAATTATTCTGCTTTTTTGATTGAAGTGTTGCACTGTAAACAGAGCTAACAGAAGTTAGGCCTTATGTGATCAAAAACGATCGTAATGAGTAAAGGAAGAACAAAGTATTAATATTTTAGTCACATGACATATTTTTATACTGCTTATTAAATGTACAGTAATAGTTATACTTTGGGATGTTGACATGAGAACATTTGCATTAAGGGATGTGAATGCCACTGTTTCTTACAGAAAGTGATGATTGTTTCATGATTTCTTCTACAGCATTTTATTTAAAATTCACTGATTGCCAAGTGCACCTGTACTAGGTTTGCCAGCTGTTTTCATTTTGCACAGAAAGCACATTCTACCAGGGATGGCAAACAGAGTGGTGTGGAATAGTATGATTGTCAGCCTCGTACGAGATCAGGGGGTAGCAGCTATATGAGAAAGGCGTCTCCAGCACCTGCATGTTATGTAACAAACCTGTACTGCAAGTCATCATTCAGTCATAGCAGAAAGACAGTCAGTGTAGCTTTAGATGTTGTACTATTTCTCTTGTTAAATTTAATTTGTGTGGGCATGTACAAATATTTTTCATTGTAGAAAAATAAAAGCATAACACCCTAATAACTATTACACAATAAGAAATTTTGACAAAACAAGGAAGACAGTTGAAAATAACTGTGTGTGTGTGTGTGTGTGTGTGTGTGTGTGTGTGTGTGTGTGTGTGTGTGTGTGTGTGTGTGTGTGTGTGTGTGTGTTGTAAATGGGTAAAGGTCACTAGCCTAGTAACAAAATGCTATTTCCTAATTGGTTGCTTATAAGAGCTTTGTTGCTTAGCAACAGCATCCTCCTCCTTCCCCCTCCCCTCTCCGATGGCCATCCATTCCACTGTTCTGCAGTGAAGCCCTTCTTCACATTCTGCAGTGAGGCATTTTGGGATGCATCAGACTGAGACACTGGGATCATACCTGGGTTGAATTTCACCTCATTAATAAATCAGTAGCCTTGCTTCTAAATTTTTAATAAAACAAGATAGGAGATGCACAGTTAGAAAGGAGAAGAGTGTATTGGCAAATACTTTTTTCTCACTTCTCTTTCATCTGGCTGGCTGCACCAAAAGTATATTTTCCCCTTAATTAATAAAGTAATGAAAACAGTTTGCCTTGTATGTGTATGCAGTGTAATGTAATGTATATTAATCTACTGCTCAGTCCACAGTGACACCCAGTGGTAATGAGATAGCTTGTTCTCCCTCGAGAGTGTTTTATCACAAGAGCTTGTCATTGATAGGAATGGCTGCCTTAGTTGAAAATCTGTCAATAGTCTGCTGTTAAACAGGGCTTCTCAGAAGGAAAGCAACTCAAATCTACAAAATTACCACAACTGTTAGCCTTTTAAGAGCAGGTTTAAGTGTGTGTGTGTGTGTGTGTGTGTGTGTGTGTGTGTGTGTGTGTGTGTGTGTGTGTGTGTGTGCACGTGCATGTGTCTGTGTCTGTGCGTGCGTGCGTGCGTGCGTGCGTGTGTGTGTGTGTGTGTGTGTGTGTGTGTGTGTGTGTGTGTGTGTGTGTGTGTGTGTGTGTGTGTGTGTGTGTGTGTGTGTGTGTGTGTGTGTGTGTGTGCACGCACATGCAACTGAGTGACTTACTTTTCTTTTTTCTCCAAGTCTTTCGGGTTTCTAGTACCATGACGGGAATGGATCCCATTCCTAAGTCAAAGTGCATTTAAAATTCATGAAATTAGTATTGTTTCAATATATGATGTTAGCCAAAAGTGCTCTCCACAGCACCCGCAATGTACCCAGTAATGACTCCTTCTGCAACTCATGGAGTTACATGTATTGGTACATGTATTGGTAACATATCCAAGTATGATTGTAAATTCATTTTTATAAGACCTGCTGCCCTACTACTACTAGAACTGTCTGGGTATCCTTCTTCCACATTGCCCTAATTTCTGCCTGCAGATCCTGGTATTTTATGACTTTGTGTCTCTCTGTACGTAAGACACTGCAGTCACTGGGTGTAGCAGCTTCAAAGTGTAGCAATTTCAATAATCAATGCTACTTTTGCATTCTTTTCATGGACTACTATATCTGGTTTTCTCACATCTCTTTTTTGAACTGTTGGTAGTGGATGATCCCATGTGATATAAACTTCATCATTTTCTTTGATGCTTTGTGGCTAATGTTTCTAATGTTTTTCAGCCAATTCAGTACTATAATGTTTGCACAATCCCCAGTCCAACAGTCTTGCCACATTATTATGCCTTTCAGTATAAAATCCTTCTGCCATTAGTATATCACAACCAGCTACAGGATGTGCAACTGTTTCCAGTTCTGTTTTACAAAGCCTACATTTTCTATTTCTCCCACATGTTCAGTGCACTTTGTAAACCAATGTCTACGTAGTCCACTATCTTGGGCCACCAATATTAACTCCTTACTTATCTATATTGTATGTGTTAAGATCCAACAGGCAGCATTAGGGAAGCAGAGTACCAAATGAGTTATGCTTTTCCAGTCTGTTTTATTTCTTCTTACATGCTTGGAAATAATTGTATTTTTGTTTGCTACCGAAAATGTTTTTTTTTTTAAAACAAGACCCCCTAGTTAGAACTTTTTCTGCTTTGGAAAAAGTAGTTCTTCATTTTTCAGTGTCACGAATGTCAACAGAGCCACTAACTCTGTTGTCATAAACAGATTTATGATTTGTGCAAATATCCCTAAAATGCCCTAGTAAATATGGGAGAAATAATCCATTTATAAATTATTAGCATGATCATAGGATCACACGAGGTTACTAGGCTAATAGCCCTGAGATCCTTACAAGCCTAGCCAAGTTTTTCCCTCTTTTAATGGTGCTGTTAGTAGACCTGACTTAGCACCTGCTGCCCCTGTCCAGAAAGAATGCGGGTAAAACCCCAGGGGTGAATTTGTGATTTCCCATCCAGTTATCCAGATTATGCTTGAGGTGGGTAAGTGAAGGGTTCTGTTTTACTAAGACTGGAAGCTTATTCCAGAGTAGGGGAGCCTTTGTGAGATGAACCTCTCTCCAGCAGGCTCTGTTAATGTCACTTCTCATGTTGAGGTTGCTATAGCCAGTGCAGCAAGTATCATTTTTCTTGCTAATATGCAGCATTTCCATCAGGGCAGGGTCAGTGGTTGCCTTATAGGCTAGGCAGAGGTCACTCCTGAGCAGTCTGTAGGACACAGAGTATAACAATAGTGATTTTAGTCTATTGGCATAAGACAGGTGTTGGACACCTTGAATTTTCTGTGTAAGGTACCTCTGAGGTATCTCCAGTTGTTGTTGGTGCCTGACGAGGTACATACCAAAGGGCGCATTGTATTCTATAATTGGTCTAATAAGGGAGGAGTACAGGGGGTTATAATCTCTTTTTTTCTGGAAGCAATGCCCTTGTTGATGAGATGGGCAGTGTAAAAGGCTTTCCTTACTACTGTGGAAACATGATGATCAAAGGTGAGGTTTCTGTCAACCTGTGTGCCCAGGTCTCTTACCACAGATTGGATATTTAAGATGTTGTTGTAAATGTGGTACTTTGCAGGGACATCTCCCTTGCCGAAGGAGATGATGATGCACTTTTTGGTGTTTAGCTTGAGCCCATGACTTTGGCACCAATCATTGATTTGAGTAAGACCTGACTGAAGGGTGACAATGTCATTAGGGAATTCAATGATTATGCCCAGCTTGCAGTAATCTGCAGACTTTGTTAGCCACATGCCTTTTGTTTTGATCTGTACTTGTGAAAGGTAAATTCCAAAGAATAGGGGCCCCATCACCAAGTCCCATGGTACTCCACTGGTTACTGGTCTAGAGGTAGATGAAGAGTCCCCTGTTTTAACTATGTCTGTTCTGTTGGTGAGCCAGTTAGCAACCCACCTAACTATATACTGGTTTACATTCAGTTAGGTAAGTTTAGCAATGATGCCTGAGTGGGGAATGATGTTGAAGACCTTTGCTAGATCTAAATAGGCAGTATGCACAGTTTTACCTTTATCAAGGGCTTTAGTGACTGTCTTGAAGTCCATCAAGTTCACTAGGCACAGTCTCCCTTTGACAAAACCAGACTGGGATGGGTCTGGTGTTTGGAGGTCACCTATATCCTTGTTGATGAGGTCCATGATGATTCTCTCCATGGCCTTGCATATGAGGCTGGTCAGACTTATTGGTCTGTAATTCCCAGGGTCAGCAGAGGAGCTCCCTTTGAGGAGGGGGGGTGATAGTGGCACTTTTTCAATCTGCAGGAACATATCCAGTGCTTAGATTGCGGTTAAAGAGAGTACTCAGAGGTGCCGCTAACACCTGCTTTAGGCAATTTAGGACACAGCCAAGGATGTTGTTTGGACCCATAGAGGCCATGTTTTTTGCCTTGGAAAGGGCATTAAGGACCTGATCCTTGGAGATTTCTGGGGGAGGACATGAGAGAGCTATGTCTTGTGGTATATTGGGTGGTGACGGGGGGAGAAGTTCTCACTGAACCTATCTACCAGCTGGTTAGCAATATCACTAGGTTCAGTATATGTTGTGCAATTAGAACAAGTTCAGTGCAAATCTGGGATTTACTCTTGAGGTTGCGGACGTAGCCAAAGAATGTCTTGTGGTTACCCTTGGCTAGTGTGGCCAATTTAGATTCGTTGTCAGCTTTGAATTTTTTTCACTAGGTGTCTAATTTACTTATTCAGTCCAGTAAGGAAGTCCTTTGAGTTTGAGAACCATCTTCTACTGCTGTTAGACAGCAGCTTCTTTCTCCTGTTAAATAGCCTATTTATGGTGGATGTTCACCAAACAGGCTTGTTCTTACATGAAGAACTTAGTTTTATCCTGTTGGGTACAGCTGAGTTGATGCATCTGTGGAGGTGTTTATACAAGGCATTGGAATAAACCTTGGCATAGGTATCCTTGCCATCAGTAGGGGTAGGGGCTATGAAAGTAGTAATATTGTCTCATAAGAGATTATTGTTAGCTTTGGAGAATATTTTTTAGTTTAGTTTTAGCTGAGGGAGGGTCAGACACTATTGTTACTTCTAGTGTGACTAAACTGTGGTCAGACCTCACTAGAAATGACTGTATACCTGGGGTGGTGCAATGGTCACCCATGTTCGTGATAACCAGATCCAGGATGTTTGGACCCCTAGTAGGGCTGTCTATTAACTGGTCCAGGGTATTGGAGTTTACAGTGTTCAAGAATCTCTGGGTGAACACGTTGGTACAGGTGTAGATAGACCAATTTTATTGAAGGGTAGTTGAAGTCTCCCAAAATCAGGGTGTTTGGTGATATACTGAGAGACTCCAAGAGGTCCAGGTAGGCATTGTGGGTGTCCTGGTTCATCGAGGGTGTCCTATAACTAGCAATAATCTGGAGAGAAGTTCTACCTACAGAGATTTGTACATGGAGAGGTTCGAGGGACTCACTTAGACGTATCAAACTGGAGGAGCATTTGTCTTTAATAAAAATAGATACTAGTCTTCCTTTGGATTTCCCACTGTCATCTGAAGATCTGAGTGAGTGGTTCAGCTGAAGAATATATTCCAACATTAATGCCAAATCAAATGCGACTCCCAGCAGGAAGTTCAGCATAGCCTGGCTCCATGGTGGAAAGGGATGGACCCTGGAATGACACTTTGGAGTTCAGTTAGTAGCCTCATCACTGGAATAGCAGGACTGAGGGGGCATAGCCTCCTAGCCACTCCCAGGGAGAAGACATGATTGTGGTGACTTTGGCAGTATATAGGGATGTGTGACTTTCCTGGTAGAGGATGAGGGAACCATATCTCTTGCAAGAGTGAGGGACAACCAGTGCATTTGTTCCATTGCATTCCCCCACTTCCATTGTTTATCTGAGTGAGTGCAGGGAATTAGGCCCACACAATAAAACAATCTAGAACCACACCTGATGACTACCTAAAATGATGGTTCTCCTTACTGACCCTCTCTCTAAAGAGGGAGGAATGAATGAGTAGACTGGATGGGAGCAGGCTGATGATCGACAGACAGCAGGGGCAAATGTGTAAAAAAAAAAAAAAGGCATGCATTTTCTTAGCAAGAATATTCTGAAGTTCCCCATGTTTATGTTTACTGTCTGTTTACTTTTCTTGCATATCGGCATTTAGTTGATGCAGGTTTAAAGGATGTGGCCCAGTGAATGACTTATAATGTTATGCCACCAGTTGTTCTATTTTAAATCTTCCTTGAGTTTTCTCACTTTAATTATAGATGGCAAGTATTAACACATTTCTCTTACATAACATGTATAAGCCTATGTATTTGTTTCTTTCCTGGTAGGTAATGCACAAAATTACAAAGATTTAACATTTGATTCAAGAGGAAGAGAATGCAAACATGATAAATAATATTCCTAATGTTATACTACATAAGAATTATTTACAGAAAATATTGATGCTGAAACAGTTACTTTCAATGCTTGCTTTATTGCCAGATTAGTATCTTACTCAAATGAAACCCGAAAATGAACATTTTACGCTGCACCTTTACAAATGATATGATCATTCCTTTTCATTTATGACTTTTGTAGCAGAAGCTTTGTTACCTGTGTTTAGTCCATTCATTTAATAATAACAAGGTTGCATTCTCTAAGTAGACATATTCACCTACTTTGCCCATTTCTCACTTATTTGTATAGTTGCACTTTCTGATGGAGCACACTTTCTGATAAATCTGATAACTTTCTTTTATCTATCTCATCTGTTCACAGCCTCGGTACTCTGTTATTGATAGCATTCATTTTCGAGCTTCTGTATTTTTGTCCCAACCATTTCTTTTGTTAATTTCTTCCATGATAGAGTAAACATTCAGGTAAAGGACAGCCACACCCAAATATCAAGTTTTTTTTCATCATAAGAACTTCTTTTACCATTTAAACCATCTTCAAGAATTCCAATATATTAAAAAAATATATGATTCAGGTATTCTCATCCAATGCTGATGAATTGCATCAGGCTTCTATAGTGACTCTATGCAGCTCTAAGGCTATCCATAAAGTTTACTAGACAAGTAAGGAAAGGAAGTAGACTGACAGTCTTTTCGTCCGTAACACACACACACACACACACACACACACACACACACACACACACACACATGCACACGCACACGCACACACACATACACACACACACACACATGCATACACACACACACACACACACACACACACACACACACACATACACACAAAACATAGACAACTACAGACAATTTACAGTCACCATTCCACGTACTTCAAGATTTTTGGGATGTCAGAAGAAATTGGAGGATTTGGGGGAAAATCCATGAGACACCCCAGCTGAGAAATTAACCATAGAGCCTCTTACTCTGAAGTGACAGTGATACTCACTGTGCAGTGGCACTGAACTACCTGAAAATGTATCTTAATGGCTTTATTGTTATCTGATAGCAATTTTGATTAGGTTGTAAATGTCTGGTCAAAGCTGTTCAAATTTACATTTGCTTGTAGGTGATAATGCTACAATCTAAGCACTGTAAAATTGCTGTTTGTGCGAGACTACTGTGGACTATTTGTGGGAGATTATTGGGCACTTTTTTGTGAGATTACTGGGTACTGTTTGTGTGAGATTACTGTGCACTGTTTTTGTGAGATTACTGTGCACTTTGTGTGAGATTACTGGACATTGTTTACGGAGAATACTAGGCACTGTTTATTTATTTATTTATTTACATTTGTTTACCGGGAAATTCCAACTGGACATAGGTCCTTTTTCATTGGAGGCCTGGGGAGAAAAGCTCCACGGAACAATAAATGAGCAACAGATTACATGAAGAACAATTGAATATACATACAATAGCAAATAATACATACTGCAGCAAACATTAGCTATACATACAATATAAAACATAGTAATGAACAGATATACCAATATGAGGCTAGAGGCTAGGAATAAAGGTAGGATATATATACAGATAGTACTAAGCTCAAATGGATACTGCTCTAAACTCATATACCTAAATCTTATATACAAATATTGCACTAAACTCAAGCAGATATAAAGCAGAAGCTCCACGTGAAGGTGAAACAAGCTAGAAGGGCTAATGAGATGGAAGAGGAAAACAGAGATGTAAGATAGGAGATAGACTGAGTAGTATATGTGGTAGTGAAAGGAATCTAGATATAAGTCAGTTGGATATGTATTTGGAGTTGAGATGAAGTGAGGTAGTTAAGCATGTTATAACTGGTCTGAGAGATTGAGTGAGGAGGGAAGGGGAGGGTAAAGGGTGAGCCAGAGCCTACAGAGGAAGACATGCAATGATCAGGCGGTGTGAGGCATGGTGGCTAGGGGAGGGAAGAGGAAGGGGAAGTAAAATAAGGGTTACTAGTCGGGATTGGTACATGGTCATAACCAGAGACTTTTTAAGTGAGTTTTTAGTGCAGTCTTGAAGTTATTGCAATAAGGTAGTATGGTTATAGAGGGAGGGGAGATTGTTCCATAATCTGGATATGACACAGGAGAATAGTGCTTCTCCTGCCGAGTTCTTGGGCTTGGTCACTAGAAGTAGATTTTTGCTGCTGGAGCATAGAGGTCTAGTACAGCAGTGGGGCTGGAGAAGGTTTTGAAGGGATGGGGCTTTAAGAGGATGGTTTACTAGATTGTGGGCAAGGGTGAGTTGATTCAGGAGAAGAAGTTGAAGGAATTCAAGCCAGTCAAGTTCTCTAAGTGAGATACAGTGGTATTCGTACACGGTTTGTACGAGTTTGTGTGAGATCACTGAACACTGCATTAGAGAGTTTCTCCTTTCCCTAGTGTTATATGACTGTGGAGCTGGTACATACCTCCCAAGCATCCAGAATTTTGTAGACTATCCAGATATTTGCCTAATATTTTCTGGTCAGTTCCTCATAAAACATATGTGGTTCTGACAAAACATTGACAACTGAAGTTGTTTAACGATAGACATTTGGGTTGCAAAGTTTATACCCTTCAGAAAATGCAAATCCTGTTATTCTAGCAACTTTCTAAGTTTCTGAGAGCAATTTTAAAAAAAATGTGTCCCTGATTTTGGGCCTTTGTCCCCCCATTATTTTTGGATTTGCCCAGTATTCTTGCATTAAGCACTTGGGAGGTATGAGTTAGTATATGTAAGAAGAGTGCACGGGATGTACCATCCTGCAAAAACACCTTTAACAAGTGCAGCTAGTTGTGGAAGTGGAATCTGACGGGGTTATTTTATGGTAGGATCAGCTTTGACCGTGGTTACAATTTTAAATAAATAACTGGTCATGCAATACTGTACAAGCAGACCAGTCTTTCAGCAAAAGACATTTGCTTTCTAGAAGACTTCATGAGGTGGTCATACAGGTTCGATTATATTAATTTGAAGCTCAAAATCTCTAACCCATACTTACATGGAATCCTTTTCAGTGAATGAACTGTCCCTTACTTGTTTGACATCAAACATCTTTTGTATGTACTTTTTTTAAAAGTTCAGAGGATTCACATAAGAACCGCAATGCTGCAGTAAAAAGGGTTGTTTTCCCGATTATATATTTTGTAATTCAGAAACAGATTAGCTGCCATGGGGAAAGACCTCATTATCAGCTAATTTTCAAGTCTCTGAATTGCCATTAACTACTGTAGGTTCAGATCAACACTTTCATGCAGAAGGTAACACTTGCAGCTCATGCATCTAATTGTTTCAGGTACCCTCTCCCATTCACTGTATCCACACACACACACACACACACACACACACACACACACACACACACACACACACACACACACGCGCGCGCACAAACAATCACCGGACCTCTCAACTGTCCCTGTTTTGGAAGAATGCTCCTGTTGTCAGGCCTGATTTACCCTTTCACATTATATACCTAGGTTTAGATATATGCCCCTATTTTCAGGCTTGCTTTACCCCTTCAAACAATTTTCTGAATCTCCCTCACTGCATGTTTTTTGAAACTGTCTAGTACACAGAAAACCACATTACATAACTGATTTATTAGTTATACTAATAATTTAAAGAAAAAGGGCACACATCTTACATATCCCATTTTCAGAAGCAAAACTAAGTGACCTTGTGTAGTAGAATTTTGCAACAAAGTTCATTAAAGTGTACAGATTTTACACTATATCTTTGATAATGTGCTTATATTTTTCCATCATTGTGTCTCTCTGTCTCCTAAAGATGTGTTTCTGAGTAATATTCTTTCTTCCTACTGGAAGCAGGGAGAGTTATGCACTGTATGGTATTCAAATTGTATGCTAATTAGACATCAAGATTTTTGGCTGGATGTAACTACTTTACAAAGGCCTTTGTTCCTGTTTTCAGTATCAGTAGGTTGAGAGGCATGACACACACACACACACACACACACACACACGCGCACACACACACTCTCACACACACACACACACACACACACACACACACACACACACACACACACACACACACACACACACACACCAGCCATCCCTCTCAACTGTCCCTGATTTTACATGATGCTCCTGCTGTTGCGTCTTATGGTGCTCTGTCCCTCTGTTGATACTCTGTCCCCTTCCATCTTAACTCACGAACAGTTGCAGTTTTGGAATAATGCCCGAGACCCTCATTATATTGGTAAAAAATTCTTGCTACACTAACTTATCAGTTAGTGTAGTGAGTTAATGCTACTGATTCCTCTGCCAAGATTACAGGGTTCAAAGTCCCCCCCTCATTTCTATTGTAATTATTTTTAATTTCAGTTTTTATTCCATACTGTCCCTGGTGTTTATTGGTGACCCAGAGGACTAATATCCCCTGTGGATGGTGGATAGTGCAGCGTATGAATATATTTTATTGCCTTTAAGGCACACAATTTATAGTATCCCTGGTGTCGTGTTCCCTGCCCCAGGTTCATGTTGTCTTTCTTTTTTTTTTCTAACTGCCTTTCAGGCACAGTATTCAAGATTTATGTCTGGTGTCTAGTGTTCTTCCCCCAACCCATGTTATGATTAAGTGCCATTAAGACAGTTTATGCAAGAGTTATCCTGATGTCTAGTGTTCCCCCTGATGTTGTGCCTGGTAGTTTGCCCCCCCCATCCAGTGTTGCAGGATTTGCATTTTAGTCTAGGAGAGTGTAGAGATATGACAGCTCCCTCCAACACATACATACACACACACACACACTTCTGCATACATACATAAACAAACGCACACACACACACACACACTACATAAACAAATGCACATACATTCATGCATACACACAAGCACGCACACACAGTAACCCCACATGATTGTACTTACAGATACATTCACCAATTTACCTATAAACAAACACAGACATACACACTCTCATTTACCCTATCCCCTAAATAAACCCCCTACTGCTATTTCTTATCCAGACACAGTTACATGTACACTCACACATGCAGTCCCATGCATACACACAACCACTAACACAACTGCCTACTAAACTCCCTGGCTCTGTTCTACTGCAGTCACTGAACATAAACTTTTGGCCACGTTCAGTAACATGAGTGGCCTTGATAATTTATGCAACTGAGTGATTCTTTGAATCATTCAGCTGCATAAATGGCTTACCGTCATCAGTTCTGGGGGAGACCATACGGCTAATTGGCTAATTAGCATATGACTCTCCCATGGAATACTTCATTAGCATTTAGTATAACTGTAGAGACAGTCCACCATGGTGCTGCTAATAAAAAAATGAAATGTTATTGTTCATTCCCATCATGGTATTTGCTAATTTCTTCATATCTGCTTTGAAGTTATTTACAAATCTCTTGGTTAGCCCATGTGTTGATATCGGCCTTGATACCATAGTGGAATCAATCATTCCATTTGCATAACAAGGCAATGAAATTCTTCTGACAAGAAACTGAATCTTTTGTCACTGCAAAATAGTAGTGAAAGTAGTGAAAACTTCTCAAATCACTAATGGTAGTTTGCAATGTGATTTCCAGTATATTGAATAGTTCTAACCATTTTAAATATGTATCCATTGCAGTCATGCATGTATTATTCGTAAATGGTCCTGCACAATTGATATGTAGAACTTTCCTAAATCTACCTGGAAATTTCCGGGGGGTGTAATGCTGCTTATCCAGACATTTTCTCCTCTATATCATATGATGCACAAGACTTACATATATTCTTGATTTATTCTTGTAGCTAGGGCTTTAATTTTAATAATATGGGAGCAATCTACATGGAGTTCTTCTAATATAGCTTTCCATAATTTCTATGGAACTGCTACTAGTGTGTCCTGTAAGACACAACCATTTTCCAATGAAAGTTTGAATCTTGTTGTATAAAATATTTTCAGACTTTCTTCAACCGTCAACATCATTTGATTCTAATCAACTTTACTTGGCAAAGCTTAAGACTTGTCTAGCATCCAACTCCATGGTACAGGAGATGAATTCCTGCCTGCATCCCAGGTGTGTGCGGTATGACTAGGGTCCTGGCACTGGAGAAGCCAGGTGTGGGGGGTGAGGGGATGAAAGGGCATAGCCCTCTTGCCTATCTCAGGGGGCTTAGACTTGCACATATTTGATGGCAGTGCTAACTTTGTGGTGGAGACTGGGAAGCTTGAGGGGTGGGGCAGGGATACTTGGAGGGAATGCCCCTTGCAGAAGTGAGGAGATGTTCTCTGCTGCCATCCCATGCCCTATATATGCCTCATTGGGTACATGCATAATGGATGAGGGAAAACAGTGAAGGAAACCTTCAGTCTCCCCTAATTTCTGTCTGAATGATGGCCCCCCCCCCATGACTTTCACTCTAGTGATGGGGAACAAATGGGCCAATTGGTCATGGAGATTGACAGACCGTGGGATCAAAAAGTACAAAAAAAAAAAAAAAAAAAAAAGCTTAGTACTTGAAATAACTCTAGGTCAGTCTTAGGCACATGTGCAATTAATGTCAGTTTAACAAAAATATCCTGAAAATGTTTGTGAAACAAAGCAGTTGCATGCTTCTTTCAGTTGATGACCCATGAAACAGAACATTAGAGTCATCAGTATTGCCATGACTCTTGGACACCGTCTACTCTGTGCAGTTATCATGGTCCAACAGTATTATAGCTCATTTCTGATTTCTGGATCCTTCCATTGTCAGTAAACTCTTGTTCTCATCAGACAATGTTTATAAAGGTTATGATCAGTAAACAACGTCAGTTTTATTTTGCCGAACACAAGTCAATTTTTGCAGTAATATTATTCACTAACTATTTCTTATGAAACAGCGCATGAAACATTCATTCAGAAATAATAGATACCACAGCACTTATATTCATCACCATCTTTTCTTTATTTATTTGCATTTATTTACTGGGTAAGTCCAACTGGCAAAAAATAAATAAAAATAAAAATACCTTTCAAAGGAGACACTGAAAAAAATGCAAAAAAAAATACAAACTGCAAGTATAAGAGTACAGAATTTCAAAATTTAATAATGACAACACTTTAAAATATCATTGTAGAATTCACAAAGAATGAAAACTGCATCAACAATTTTTGTATAAATTAAAAACAGACTTTATAAAACAAAGAACTAAAAGTCTAAACTTAATATGAAATATTTTCTAGTACTATATTTGTAATATAGTTTGTAAAAGTATAGCAGGTAAGAAAATTAAATCAAGTCAAATAAATAACTTCTTAAGTATAACCTTGTAATACAGAAGATTGCAAAGTATATCATCATCCTTAAGTCATGTGAATTAGGATGAGTAGTGGCGTTGGATAAGGTAGGTAGAGAAGGAAGAATAGATTAAGGCTGTGCTGTAGACATTAAGAAAACAGAAGATGATCATGACTGAGAGTAATTGCTTGTTGAAAATTAGATAAATCAGAGTGGTTAAAAGAGAGAAGGGATCAAAGTTTGTAGCACTTGTCTGCTTCTGTGATGAATGAATTCCCATCTAAATGACTATATCCGAGGTGAATGGGGTATGACTAGAGGTCTTGGCATTGGAAGACCCAGGCACAGGGGTTGAGGAGTGGAGGGATATGATCTGCTTGCGTCCCTGGGGGGTAGGGTTAACTTTGTGGTGAAAACTGGGGTGGTGCAAGGATGTTTGGAAATAATTCCCTGTGTGGAAATTAGGGGTTGTCCTCCAATGCCAAGACCTCTAGTCATACCCCACTCACCTGGGATGCAGATGGGAATTCATCCCCTGCACCACAGAGGAAGACAAGTGTTACAAATTGTGATGCCTTCTCTCTTTTAACCCCTCTGACTTAATTAATTTCCACCAGGCAGTTACTCTCAGTCTGGCAGCATAAATGGAAGAAGAGTGGGCTTGTGATTTGGAGTGCAGATCTGTAAATTTAAAACACATTAGTATTACTGGGGAGTGGGCTTTGTGGAAACTAGCCCATGGACAATATAAAATCAAGGTACTAGAAATGGTTGTTAGTCAGTAGCCTGATGTGCATTACTGACTAGGTGAGTAAGCCTGAAACAGCTAGATGTAAGGTATAAACTAGAGAAAGGAATTTGAAATAGATATGAAATTATCCAGGGGATAATATGCATTGACACAGCCACGATGATTTTGAGTGCAGTTGGAGATAAGATTGAAACTTCTGAAGGATTTTTTTTTTTTGCGAGTCTCAGTGGTAAATTAATGTTGTTCCCCATTTTGGGGACATTGTTTGAGTAAAGTATACCCCCAGCTATATTGTATGAGCTAGTGAAGACATGAATAAATCTGTCTTTGGAATGAAGGACTTTATTTGGAGAATATAATGAAAGGTGTTTTTTTTTTAAAACATGGACATTTAACTGTAACTGATATATAACATTTTAAGCGACTTTTAACTGAGAGTGGGAGAGGTAATTGGGTAGTTCCATCCAATTTAGATACCTAAAATGTTTATCCACAGACAAAAACGATTCAGATTGTCAGAAAGCACATCCAAATAATGAAGAACAAAAAACAGTCAGTGAACTTAGTGATTATTTCCCTGGAAGTTCCTCCTTAATACATGTAAGATGTTTAGTTATAATGTGCAGAATTAATGGTGCTCATTTTTCTTTGTTTAAGAAAGAGTTTTCATTTGTGCCAGCTAAACAGGCTGATGCGGTGTACACCATTATTGAATTACATTTGTCAAAATACTGCAGATGGCTCTGATATTTCCTGATACTAAGATAACCATTTAGGAAAACGTAAAATGTAAAAGTCTTTTAACTCCCCTCCCTTCACATCCTGTTTTGTCTAACTTTCAGAATATCTGTGAGTAGGATGTTAGGTATGATCTAACACATCAGCTAGTCAACATATTTTTACAGTCTTCAGAAGGATGAGGTGAATGTTTTATGTGACCTTATGAATAATAAAACTATTGGTATTATGAATAAAGATGAGGAAAAGTGGTTTTATGAATTCTATTGATTTTGCAAAATGGTTGTCCTATTACATAATGACAGTTTTTACTCTGAGTATTTTAGACATGAGTTAAATCAAACATATGTGAATACTGATATATATTTTCAAGATTTGGAACTGGAATAGTGAATTAGTAATGTGCTGTTTGAACTCTTAAAGTTACAGAATCCCATTGTCCCTTGTATTTCTTGTATCCCAAGGAACATAAAAAACAGCTATGATCTACAGTCCAATCCTATTATTGCAACTAGTGGAAGCAAAACTGAATCTTTTGCACAGTTAATTGATTCAAAAGTGAAAGGTATTTTTGGACTTTTCCACACATTTTAGATATTTTATGTCAAGTCCACTATGATGATATTTTTTATTACTGGTTAAAGCTAATATTTGTGACTTACTTATGGTTTTTAAAAATCCACTTCCAGCACTAAAGTTTAGACTGAAAAACCCCAGCCACAACTGGAATGATTGTGGCTTTCAACTTCTTTATTTAATCCAAAAAGTATGTTACTGATAAACAGCTGGTAAACCAGTTTTGATTTTTAAAACATCTTTTTTCAGTACCACATCTTGTTTACAGTTATATCACAAGATAGTACATTATTGTTTAAGGAGTTGTTACTAGAATCAAATTTGATTTATACTGAAGACATGGATCTGATATGTGAATTTATGGAAATAGTTTTAAACAATAATATTTTTATAAGAAAAACTGCAAGGTTACACTCACCAACACTCCTGTGCTTCCAAATAGTTAAAGAGAAAATATATGAAATGCAGGCGTGGTGGCACAGTATGCGTAGAGCGTATCAATCAACAGCAGTCTGTATAACACACAAATACACTAATACGCTAGCTGCGTACAGATAGAGTTACCAGTTAGTCAGTATCACCGTAAAAAGCAAAAGTATACCAAGTACTGTATCAGGCTTCCGTGGAACAATGGCTTGAAAACTCTTCAGCACCTCAAGCATTCAACAGGACATATCCAAAGTCGTATAACAAAGAAAGCAGGTAAATGCAATGCAGGCTTGTTATTCAACGCCAGTATGCGAGTCAGTGCATACAAAAATAAGCTATCTGCTTGTAGATGGAGTCAACAGTTAATTCAAATAAAGTACCTGATTCAAGAGCAAAACTTCAGAGGAACAATAGCTTGGAAACCTTCAATGACAAACCAAGCGTTCAACAGAGTATATCCAAGGTAGTTTATTCATATAAAAATCGGCAAGCGCTTTCAACTAGGTCTTCATCAGGCCGTTAAACAATTTAGACTGACAAAGCACTCATATTTATAACAAAACATCACAGTAGCAACGATGTCATTTCCTGTTAAAATTTTAAACTGACAGAGCATCACAGTAATGGAAATGCCATGTATGTACATATGTAAGATATGTACATATCTTTTTATATATACCTTTTTTATATATATTTTCTATTTAAAATGTTTTTAGACTTTGAATTAGTAGTAACAGGAAAAGGTAGTGGTCATGGATATGGAATTCTATAAAGACCAGATGCTGTTGATGCTCAGTGATAATAAATTCTATGAAAGGATTAATACCAATAGAGTGGATAGAATAATAACTGAGGTAGCATCTAGGTTGAGAAGATGCTAGATGAAGAGAGAATTAATGAAGAGTTATTTAGATATTTACTTGTTGAATACCCCACCATTCCAATTATACAAGGAAGTCCAAAAATACATAAGGATGGAACTAAACCACCAATGAGGCCTATAGTGGCTGGGAAAGGGTGGATAACTGAACCTATATCCCTATATCTGGAATCAATACTAAGACCTATAGTGGACAAATACGAACATATATTAAAAGATACCAAACAATTCCTTATTAAATTATATGAACAGACAACTGTAGTGAATGATGGGCAAGAAAGCATTCTAGTAACTTTTGATGTACAATCCCTGTTCACAGTTAATACCAAACAAAGACGGATTAATTAGGCTAAAAAGGAGATTGACAGGGGACGGGGTCCTCTCTACAAGCAGGATTGGTGTCCTATGTGAACTAATGGAGATAGTTCTCACAAATAACATCTTTACCTTTGATGGCATGATATACATACAAAAAGATGGCGTAGCCATGGGCACATCTTGTGCGAACAGCTATGCCAACTTAATTATGGCTGACTGGGAAGATACTTCACTCTTTCGGATGGCTGAATTTCAGAACAAGATGGGATGTTATACCCGGTTTGTAGATGACCTCTTCCTAATATGGAAGGGAAATGAAGAAGAATTGAATGATTTATATAGGAGGATGAATAATGAGACTGACTACTTGAATTTATCCATGGTGAAATCTAGAGACATTATTCCATATTTGGATGTATACATAGAGAAATTACCTGATGGTAATTTGAATACTGGAGTATACAGGAAGGAGTGCTACAGAAATAGTTTGCTACATCGTAGTAGTATGCATCCTAAACATATTTTCAAAAATATTTTAAAGAGTCAAGCCATGCGGGCATCGAGGCTTAATTCTGATGATGTTGGGTTCCTTAGAGAGATGGAAGGACTTAGAACTAAGTTTACCAGTAGATGCTACAAGAATGAAGAGATTGAGGAGAATTTCTCTGGAATAGATAGGCTTAGAGAGGGTAGAGCTCAGCCCTATTTTGGTAAACAAAGTGATGAGTCAGCTATCTCAGGAACAGTACAAGCTAGTAATAATATCAGAATCCCTCTACATTATACACAAGACATCAATAATATCAAGGATATTTACAGGAAACATTGGGATGTCCTACTAACAGACCCTATGATTTCTAGTATAATAGATGAGGCCCCAAGTTTTCTTATAGAAACAAATTGAATCTGCATAGGATGCTCTGTGGTCCGAATAGAGTTGGAAATATAATGTCAGATAGTCTACATGGGGCTACTAGAAAGTGTCAGAAATGTAACCAATGTAAATATGTGAAAGAATGTAATACTTTTACACATCCTGTCACAGGGCAGCTTTTTACATTCACCATGTCAGCAACATGCAACTCTAAACATGTCGTGTACCTGGCTACATGTCAATCTTGCCCAGCATTTTATGTGGGCAAGACTGACTGTAAGTTTAAAGAGAGGATTAGAGAACATATATATATAAGATTAGGATATCCTGCACATCCAATGCCCTCTCTAAACATGTAAATAACACATCAATAGAACATAAGTTTCTATTCCAAGTTATCTATGTGAACAAACCGGGGATAAGGAGAGGGGACTTGAGTAATCTTACTGAACAAATGGAAGCCAAATGGATTATTAGGTTTAGAGCTGATCGCAGCCCTGGCATTAATGATAGGGTCTCTATTAAACCCATACTTAAAGCCAGGAAACTTAAATAAAATATAAATACAAAATAGTGAGTATTTTTCATCACTCACAATTTATAAATGACGCAGCTATTTGTGAATATTTGGATTGCTATGTACTGCCATCCTATTATGTAGCAGGTTATCTATGGTAACATTATATTACTATATAATGATGTCATGTCACAACAATTTATGGTATTTTTAACCTATATTATTGCACATTGTGTGGATGTATCATTAGTGTATATAGTGTCAGTGTTTATGAGGCCTTTTACATATATATTTATATATATATATCTTTATATATATGTATTTAGTGTAGGCAATGACCTCATAGATATGTGGATCATTTTACACATTTTTTATATATAATTCAGTGACACTTTTTGGTGGTAAATTTCTGACTTCTTTAGACTTTTACATCATGACATCACTGTTAGTTCGTTTTCATCTACTGTGGTGGGTTGAATTGCTCTTAATAATAATATTTTTAACATATTAGATATTTCCTACTAGATGTATAGATTAATATATATATATGCTTTTCATATATATATTTTAGTGATAATGTTTGATGGTAAATTTCTGACTTCATGAGAGTTTACACCATGATACAAATATTAGTAGTTTTTTATTTATTGTGGCACCTTGAATGGATTTCTAATGCATAAGTGCTTTCACTAACAATAATTTTAATAAATTAGATACATTTCTTAGCAGTAATTTTATTTTATTGTGTATGCAATTATATGTTTTTTGTACAATGACAGTGTTTTGTCTTGGAACTACATACAGTCAGCTTTTATGCAACTATCACTACATATCTTTTTATATATACCTTTTTTATATATATTTTCTATTTAAAATGTTTTTAGACTTTGAATTAGTAGTAACAGGAAATGGCATTTCCATTACTGTGATGCTCTGTCAGTTTAAAATTTTAACAGGAAATGACATCGTTGCTACTGTGATGTTTTGTTATAAATATGAGTGCTTTGTCAGTCTAAATTGTTTAACGGCCTGATGAAGACCTAGCTGAAAGTGCTTGCCGATTTTTATATGAATAAACTACCTTGGATATACTCTGTTGAACACTTGGTTTGTCATTGAAGGTTTCCAAGCTATTGTTCCTCTGAAGTTTTGCTCTTGAATCAGGTACTTTATTTGAATTAACTGTTGACTCCATCTACAAGCAGATAGCTTATTTTTGTATGCACTGACTCGCATACTGGCGTTGAATAACAAGCCTGCATTGCATTTACCTGCTTTCTTTGTTATACGACTTTGGATATGTCCCGTTGAACGCTTGAGGTGCTGAAGAGTTTTCAAGCCATTGTTCCACGGAAGCCTGATACAGTACTTGGTATACTTTTGCTTTTTACGGTGATACTGACTAACTGGTAACTCTATCTGTACGCAGCTAGCATATTAGTGTATTTGTGTGTTATAC
>NC_056750.1:644121867-644126867 GCF_019279795.1 Protopterus annectens
TAGGTGCAAGCCTGATAACCCATGGGTTGACACAACATGCGATATGTGTCCCGACATGGGGAGAGTGGGCAGTGTGTAGTGGTGTGTTTATACCCCACCTGCACCTGCACCCACAGTAAGGATGAGTGCTGTAGAGGAGGGGCAAGTGGGGGAACTATGGGTATGCAATTATGGGCCAAGGAGTGCAGGTGTTGGCTGGCGAAGTTGTATTAGGACTGCCCGGGGATGTAAGTAATATCCCGAAATGGGCATAGCTGATGCCCATACCACTCAACCCCTAATAGCAAATCCACTGGACAGGACATAAACCATTAGGGGAACAAATAGGGACCATACCTCTGAACTGTCCCCGATTTCCAGGGACATCCCTGATTTCAACTCACTTTCTAACTCTGTCCCACTTAATCCCTCCTAAAACTAGTGAAATTTGGAGGAAAGGTGGTGAATTACACATAATGAATAATGACAACAATTAAGGGTTATAAACATCATTTACCTCAGAAAATGTGTATGAATTCATATGCTCTGAGCCTGTCAATGTGTCAGGTTAATAGCACTAATAATTTAAATGTCTCCCTGATGTTGTTATGACGTGTCCCTGATTCAGTTGGTAGTTTTCCCCATTCATATGAGAGGTCTGATAGGGACAGAAAGCACATATTCCACTGGCAACCTTAGAAAGATGATAGAATATTAGGTATACAGTAGCATGACTCAGCTGAAGGATGTGGGTTCCAAAACCCAATTACTTGTTTGTATTGAATAGTGTCAGTTCCGATGTATTAGCCAGACAGGTGCAGATTGTAACAGGAACACACCAATAATATGGACCAAACTCTGGACAGGCCGCAGATTCCATACAGTCAAACGGAATGCTTTCGTGTAATGAGAAGCCATTCCCATTACTGTAGGCATGTAATCCGATGTAATAGGCATCACAAGGTAATATTGTAGTCCTCACTCCCACCCAGGGGTGTGAGTGTCAGATGCAAACACCAAATGCAGTGCAGTTGCAAGTGCGGGAGCAAGCGGGTGTAAGCCTGTTTGGCCGCCAGTATGCGAGTATTACACTGGTGAAGGAATGTAGAGGCTAACTGAGTGTATGAAACTGTAACTGGAAGTTAGCATTGTTTAGCTCCACGCAAACCCACGTATACCCACTCACAACTGCTTTAATGTGCCTTATTCACTCCGTATCCAATGGCCTTGTTCTGCCTAGCAACAAAATAGATGGCCTCTGCAAGGCTCGAATCCAGGACCCTGCACACACAGCTATTGTGATTTATCACTAAGCCATGGCAGATATACAGACATCGGATGTTATCACAAACATATCATCCAGCGCAGTCATTCAACAGTATAGGAAATGTATTCCATCATGTAGATGTATGTGTGTGTGTTTATGTCCAGATATAGATACATACATATATATAGATATATCAAGAACATCCCATGTGGCAACAAAGCATTACAAAGGAATGAAAAGGGAAACACCAGCAATGCCTGTGTTATGTAGTGGTGTTGCCCTATGTAATATCAAGACTCCCTCAGACAGATGTGTAATTAATACAAGCAAACATTTGTACATTGGCCAAATACATCAATCATTAATATAACAGTTCCTGTCCAATCATTATGTGAGAACAGTACTCTTCAAGGTGCTGTGTGCGATATCAGCATCATGAAAAAGGTAAATGGGGTAACCATAGAGGGACTGGTAGTGTTGTGTGTACAATGGGGTCATCTGCATCATGTGTACCTGGAACCTTTAGAAGTCATGTGCATACCAGGATCGTGTGCCTGAGAGACAGGGGTGAGGACAACTGGAGTATGTTGTGATGCATATTAAAAGGGTTCCATGTGTCCAGTGGGCACGTGTGTGAAATGGACAGCTATGTATGGGCTAGATGTTGTTCTAGGAACCGAATGGCCTTTTGTTTCTGTATGGTGAGAGTGGGATGTGGGGGAAGGAGAGTAGGTATGCTCTTGGAGGATAGGTTGGGTAGGATGACTGACAAGACAGCATACAGGGTCGGTATATGACACATGTGGGGGATACACCTTGGACAGGGAGGGCTGTTCGGCAGTCACAAGCCCATGAGCCCCCAGATGGAAATAGTGGGATGGAGGTCCCCAGCCATGGGCAGCCACCACTGCACCAAAACAGCCGCAAAGGTGGCAGTGCTGGGGGCTGTCTAGGAGGGGCAGGCTCACCCTGTAAATGTGACACTCTGCCCACAAGCTGGCCTCAAAACCCCCTATTGAGCCCCCTACGCACCATGTCCAGGACTTTATGACAGCGGACATGTTCCTGTCTGGACCTGCTACTGGGGGGACAGGCCCCATCCTCAGTGGCAGTTCCACCAAAAGGTGATGCAGAGCCAACAGAGGTGGAGGTCCAAGGCTGGGCCCCAGATGTGCTGGTGCCTGGTGCCTTGGCCAACTGAAGTGGGACAGGAGGTTCTGCCGGGACCTCAAACCCCATACAGCCTATGGTGTTGCAGTTTAAACACAGATATGGCTTAGTATTAGTCAACAGCATTCAGGATTACTTATAACAGCATGCATAGATATGACCATCAACCCCACACAACAGATTGGATACATTTGCAGAGGGAGCACATCACATGCATATATACTGCATGACATCTGTACAAAGTGTAGAAGACTTGTGACTGCAGCTATGAACAGTGGGCCATTATTGGCATGTCACTGAGAAACCCAGACAGTGCCTGTCATACAGGGATGCGATGGCAGTAACCCATCACTATCACCATGTACTGACTGCAATCCTCACACTATGCTCCTGCAGTTCACAGATGTGTTTTCCATGAGTAACACAGGAAACATGGTTCCACACACTGACCTGTCCACAGATGGCCCTACAGATAGGGGTCTCTCACAAACAGAGCACCATCTTGTCAGTGTTAAAACATGCAGAATAGCCATTATCACACACAACTTGTTAAACAGGCTGTAGTCACACTGAATCATAGCTACACTTACATGCTGTAGTCATGTCTGGAACATCACTCTCCTGTCTTTAGGCTATTTCCCACTGTGTATATTGTTTGAGGAACATCCAGATATCATCTGTGATTCCATTTACCAAACACCAGATCCAGGTACCACTCACAGCAACTGTCATGGGCAAACACCAACATGATGTTCCTAGATATTGTACTGTGTTTCCATGTGATTGGCTATGGGAACAACATCACAGCTGTTCCACATGCAATCAGCTAGAGGAGGACTGCAATAGGTGCATACGCCATCACCTGATCATGGCCATCACATACAAAACACAAGCTACTGCTGAGCAGGTGTACAACTCCACAGCCACCAGAGTGTGTGGGAGAGACAGACAGAGGCAAAGTACATCAGAGAAGGACTTGGAGAATAAAACCTAAGCATCGTCTGGCACACACCTACCAGTACAGGGGTTCAAACCCCTGACTGACTAGTCATTACTATTACAAGTGCATGCAGTTACTCCATGTGCCACAAAGCTGACATGTTGGTGTGCTGCAAGAACATATATGTGTGCTGGTGAGCGACATCTGCAACAGAGATATAGTAGACATACATTAGGTGTAGCAAACATGGCTGTCCACATAACATATGTCCTTGTCAACACAACCACACTCTCTAATGGCCTCACCTTGACACACTTTGCCAGGCCCACAGATACACTTCCTAACAACTTAGTTTGCCAGACTGCAGTAATGCTCAGGTACTACATGCACCACAGGGGATATCTGGATGTTCTATGGGCTAGGGCATGTGAACGTATTTGACATCAGTCAGTATGCCAGTGGGAGTTATACTGGGTGTGACTGTGATTGGGAGCATCATACCCCACACGCAGACACAAGGTGCCAGTACTGACATGCATGTCTGCATTTTTACATGGGTGTGTAGTGGTTGGCTGTGCAAGGTGGCTATACAAGCCAGGGTGAGGGGTAATCCTTGGCATCACGCCACCCAACAATGATGTGCAGTGTGGTACAGGGGGGTAGTGTCTGCAATGTCCCACACAGATGGGTATTGTATGAACTGTCCTGACATCCTGGTTACCATTGTGTATGACTATAGCTTTGCAATGCATGCCATGTCTGTGTTTGATAGTCCTTGACATGGACATTGCCTGGGATGTGCACATCCCACAATAATGTACAGTGACATGTACAAGCATACCTGGTTTGGCTGGCACATGTTGTGTACACAGACTGTTATCCTCAGATATGCCAATACTGGCCTGGTGTGGCAGGACCTGCTTATAGACAGCAGGTTGACCCTGCACCTGCATTGATAGCATGATACAGGTATTCCCTGGTGTCAGTGGCATCGGTTCATACAGGGCACATGTGTAAGGCATTGTATGGCCTCTGTGGATCACATATGATGGCGCCACATATGTTGCAAGCATCCAGTAAGGAACATAGTGAAAGCATATTGTCTGCAATTATGTGCCTATTGTACTGCTGTACAGGGTGCCATGCCCTCTGCAATCACACCATGCCTACTATCTGTCATCAATATGCAGGGAACTAGCAACATAGCAGGATAGTCTAGGCAAGTGAGTTTGTGTATGACACATGGCTTCAGAACGTATTCCATGTAATAGCAGGGTTGCATACTTTATTCACCAGGCCTTTTGCTAGATGTAGGGGTATGGCTTGCCAACACAGTCCCTTGGCTGACTGACATCTGTACTCCTCGTGAGGTGGACATTGTGATAATATGGACACCATATAGGAAAACTACAAAATCCACTCCCCAGCATGTCCAGTGGTTAGACACTCACAGCCACCTCCACACAGGCTCTGACTGTCAAACACACACACATACACACACACCTGCCTGTCTTGGAATAGAACCCCTACCTAACTAGTGTGTCATGCTACAGCATTATGCAGTTACAGCATGCACTAAGGAGATTACCGGGTTACAGCAGTCCCAGAGCTGTATTGGTGGGTGTCAACAGCAGGATTGCCAAA